>NC_092089.1:33119198-33406698 GCF_045679555.1 Salvelinus alpinus | reverse complement strand
CTCCTCCTCTATCTTTCTGAGCTTTGTCTCCTCTCTATCTTTCTGGTCTTTGACTCTTCTCCTCCTCTGTCTTTCTGGGCTTTGACTTCTCTCCTCCTCTATCTTTATGGTCTTTGTCTCTCCTCCTCTATCTTTATGGTCTTTGTTTCTCCTCCTCTATCTTTACGGTCTTTGCCTCTCCTCCTCTATCTTTACGGTCTTTGCCTCTCCTCCTCTATCTTTATGGTCTTTGTCTCTCCTCCTCTATCTTTCTGGTCTTTGTCTCCTCTCCTCCTCTGTCTTTCTGGTCTTTGTCTCTTCTCCTCCTCTATCTTTCTGTTCTCTGTCTCTGCTCCTTTATCTTTCTGGTCTTTGTCTCTCCTCCTCTATCTTTACGGTCTTTGCCTCTCCTCCTCTATCTTTCTGGTCTTTGTCTCCTCTCCTCCTCTATCTTTATGGTCTCTGTCTCTCCTCTATCTTTCTGGTCTTTGTCTCCTCTCCTCCTCTATCTTTCTGGTCTTTGTCTCTTCTCCTACTCTATATTTCTGGTCTTTGTCTCTCCTCCTCTATCTTTACGGTCTTTGCCTCTCCTCCTCTATCTTTCTGGTCTTTGTCTCCTCTCCTCCTCTATCTTTATGGTCTCTGTCTCTCCTCTATCTTTCTGGTCTTTGTCTCCTCTCCTACTCTATATTTCTGGTCTTTGTCTCCTCTCCTCCTCTATATTTCTGGTCTTTGTCTCCTCTCCTCCTCTATCTTTCTGGTCTTTGTCTCCTCTCCTCCTCTATCTTTCTGGTCTTTGTCTCCTCTCCTCTATCTTTCTGGTCTTTGTCTCCTCTCCTCCTCTATCTTTCTGGTCTTTGTCTCCTTTCCTCCTCTATCTTTCTGGTCTTTGTCTCCTCTCCTCCTCTATCTTTCTGGTCTTTGTCTCCTCTCCTCCTCTATCTTTCTGGTCTTTGTCTCTTCTCCTCCTCTATCTTTCTGGTCTTTGTCTCCTCTCCTGCTCTATCTTTATGGTCTTTGTCTCTCCTCCTCTATCTTTATGGTCGTTGTCTCTCCTCCTCTATCTTTATGGTCTTTGTCTCTCCTCCTCTGTCTTTGTCTCCTCTCCTCCTCTATCTTTCTGGTCTTTGTCTCCTCTCCTCCTCTATCTTTCTGGTCTTTGTCTCCTCTCCTGCTCTATCTTTCTGGTCTTTGTCTCTCCTCCTCTATCTTTATGGTCTTTGTCTCTCCTCCTCTATCTTTATGGTCTTTGTCTCTCCTCCTCTGTCTTTGTCTCCTCTCCTCCTCTATCTTTCTGGTCTTTGTCTCTCCTCCTCTATCTTTACGGTCTTTGCCTCTCCTCCTCTATCTTTCTGGTCTTTGTCTCCTCTCCTCCTCTATCTTTATGGTCTCTGTCTCTCCTCTATCTTTCTGGTCTTTGTCTCCTCTCCTCCTCTGTCTTTCTGGTCTTTGTCTCTTCTCCTCCTCTATCTTTCTGTTCTCTGTCTCTGCTCCTTTATCTTTCTGGTCTTTGTCTCTCCTCCTCTATCTTTACGGTCTTTGCCTCTCCTCCTCTATCTTTCTGGTCTTTGTCTCCTCTCCTCCTCTATCTTTATGGTCTCTGTCTCTCCTCTATCTTTCTGGTCTTTGTCTCCTCTCCTCCTCTATCTTTCTGGTCTTTGTCTCTTCTCCTACTCTATATTTCTGGTCTTTGTCTCTCCTCCTCTATCTTTACGGTCTTTGCCTCTCCTCCTCTATCTTTCTGGTCTTTGTCTCCTCTCCTCCTCTATCTTTATGGTCTCTGTCTCTCCTCTATCTTTCTGGTCTTTGTCTCCTCTCCTACTCTATATTTCTGGTCTTTGTCTCCTCTCCTCCTCTATATTTCTGGTCTTTGTCTCCTCTCCTCCTCTATCTTTCTGGTCTTTGTCTCCTCTCCTCCTCTATCTTTCTGGTCTTTGTCTCCTCTCCTCTATCTTTCTGGTCTTTGTCTCCTCTCCTCCTCTATCTTTCTGGTCTTTGTCTCCTTTCCTCCTCTATCTTTCTGGTCTTTGTCTCCTCTCCTCCTCTATCTTTCTGGTCTTTGTCTCCTCTCCTCCTCTATCTTTCTGGTCTTTGTCTCTTCTCCTCCTCTATCTTTCTGGTCTTTGTCTCCTCTCCTGCTCTATCTTTATGGTCTTTGTCTCTCCTCCTCTATCTTTATGGTCTTTGTCTCTCCTCCTCTATCTTTATGGTCTTTGTCTCTCCTCCTCTGTCTTTGTCTCCTCTCCTCCTCTATCTTTCTGGTCTTTGTCTCCTCTCCTCCTCTATCTTTCTGGTCTTTGTCTCCTCTCCTGCTCTATCTTTCTGGTCTTTGTCTCTCCTCCTCTATCTTTATGGTCTTTGTCTCTCCTCCTCTATCTTTATGGTCTTTGTCTCTCCTCCTCTGTCTTTGTCTCCTCTCCTCCTCTATCTTTCTGGTCTTTGTCTCTCCTCCTCTATCTTTACGGTCTTTGCCTCTCCTCCTCTATCTTTCTGGTCTTTGTCTCCTCTCCTCCTCTATCTTTATGGTCTCTGTCTCTCCTCTATCTTTCTGGTCTTTGTCTCCTCTCCTACTCTATATTTCTGGTCTTTGTCTCCTCTCCTCCTCTATATTTCTGGTCTTTGTCTCCTCTCCTCCTCTATCTTTCTGGTCTTTGTCTCCTCTCCTCCTCTATCTTTCTGGTCTTTGTCTCCTCTCCTCCTCTATCTTTCTGGTCTTTGTCTCCTCTCCTCCTCTATCTTTCTGGTCTTTGTCTCCTCTCCTCCTCTATCTTTCTGGTCTTTGTCTCCTCTCCTCCTCTATCTTTCTGGTCTTTGTCTCTTCTCCTCCTCTATCTTTCTGGTCTTTGTCTCCTCTCCTGCTCTATCTTTATGGTCTTTGTCTCTCCTCCTCTATCTTTACGGTCTTTGCCTCTCCTCCTCTATCTTTACGGTCTTTGCCTCTCCTCCTCTATCTTTATGGTCTTTGTCTCTCCTCCTCTATCTTTCTGGTCTTTGTCTCCTCTCCTCCTCTGTCTTTCTGGTCTTTGTCTCTTCTCCTCCTCTGTCTTTCTGTTCTCTGTCTCTGCTCCTTTATCTTTCTGGTCTTTGTCTCTCCTCCTCTATCTTTACGGTCTTTGCCTCTCCTCCTCTATCTTTCTGGTCTTTGTCTCCTCTCCTCCTCTATCTTTATGGTCTCTGTCTCTCCTCTATCTTTCTGGTCTTTGTCTCCTCTCCTCCTCTATCTTTCTGGTCTTTGTCTCTTCTCCTACTCTATATTTCTGGTCTTTGTCTCCTCTCCTCCTCTATATTTCTGGTCTTTGTCTCCTCTCCTCCTCTATCTTTCTGGTCTTTGTCTCCTCTCTATCTTTCTGGTCTTTGTCTCCTCTCTATCTTTCTGTTCTTTGACTCTCCTCTCTATCTTTCTGTTCTTTGACTCTTCTCTCTATCTTTCTGTTCTTTGACTCTCCTCTCTATCTTTCTGTTCTTTGACTCTCCTCTCTATCTTTCTGTTCTTTGACTCTTCTCTCTATCTTTCTGGTCTTTGTCTCCTCTCTATCTTTCTGTTCTTTGACTCTCCTCTCTATCTTTCTGTTCTTTGACTCTTCTCTCTATCTTTCTGTTCTTTGACTCTCCTCTCTATCTTTCTGGTCTTTGACTCTTCTCCTCCCCTGTCTTCTGGGCTTTGACGTCTCTCCTCCTCTATCTTTCTGAGCTTTGTCTCCTCTCTATCTTTCTGGTCTTTGACTCTTCTCCTCCTCTGTCTTTCTGGGCTTTGACTTCTCTCCTCCTCTATCTTTATGGTCTTTGTCTCTCCTCCTCTATCTTTATGGTCTTTGTTTCTCCTCCTCTATCTTTACGGTCTTTGCCTCTCCTCCTCTATCTTTACGGTCTTTGCCTCTCCTCCTCTATCTTTATGGTCTTTGTCTCTCCTCCTCTATCTTTCTGGTCTTTGTCTCCTCTCCTCCTCTGTCTTTCTGGTCTTTGTCTCTTCTCCTCCTCTATCTTTCTGTTCTCTGTCTCTGCTCCTTTATCTTTCTGGTCTTTGTCTCTCCTCCTCTATCTTTACGGTCTTTGCCTCTCCTCCTCTATCTTTCTGGTCTTTGTCTCCTCTCCTCCTTTATCTTTATGGTCTCTGTCTCTCCTCTATCTTTCTGGTCTTTGTCTCCTCTCCTCCTCTATCTTTCTGGTCTTTGTCTCTTCTCCTACTCTATATTTCTGGTCTTTGTCTCTCCTCCTCTATCTTTACGGTCTTTGCCTCTCCTCCTCTATCTTTCTGGTCTTTGTCTCCTCTCCTCCTCTATCTTTATGGTCTCTGTCTCTCCTCTATCTTTCTGGTCTTTGTCTCCTCTCCTACTCTATATTTCTGGTCTTTGTCTCCTCTCCTCCTCTATATTTCTGGTCTTTGTCTCCTCTCCTCCTCTATCTTTCTGGTCTTTGTCTCCTCTCCTCCTCTATCTTTCTGGTCTTTGTCTCCTCTCCTCTATCTTTCTGGTCTTTGTCTCCTCTCCTCCTCTATCTTTCTGGTCTTTGTCTCCTTTCCTCCTCTATCTTTCTGGTCTTTGTCTCCTCTCCTCCTCTATCTTCCTGGTCTTTGTCTCCTCTCCTCCTCTATCTTTCTGGTCTTTGTCTCTTCTCCTCCTCTATCTTTCTGGTCTTTGTCTCCTCTCCTGCTCTATCTTTATGGTCTTTGTCTCTCCTCCTCTATCTTTATGGTCTTTGTCTCTCCTCCTCTATCTTTATGGTCTTTGTCTCTCCTCCTCTGTCTTTGTCTCCTCTCCTCCTCTATCTTTCTGGTCTTTGTCTCCTCTCCTCCTCTATCTTTCTGGTCTTTGTCTCCTCTCCTGCTCTATCTTTCTGGTCTTTGTCTCTCCTCCTCTATCTTTATGGTCTTTGTCTCTCCTCCTCTATCTTTATGGTCTTTGTCTCTCCTCCTCTGTCTTTGTCTCCTCTCCTCCTCTATCTTTCTGGTCTTTGTCTCTCCTCCTCTATCTTTACGGTCTTTGCCTCTCCTCCTCTATCTTTCTGGTCTTTGTCTCCTCTCCTCCTCTATCTTTATGGTCTCTGTCTCTCCTCTATCTTTCTGGTCTTTGTCTCCTCTCCTACTCTATATTTCTGGTCTTTGTCTCCTCTCCTCCTCTATATTTCTGGTCTTTGTCTCCTCTCCTCCTCTATCTTTCTGGTCTTTGTCTCCTCTCCTCCTCTATCTTTCTGGTCTTTGTCTCCTCTCCTCCTCTATCTTTCTGGTCTTTGTCTCTTCTCCTCCTCTATCTTTCTGGTCTTTGTCTCCTCTCCTGCTCTATCTTTATGGTCTTTGTCTCTCCTCCTCTATCTTTATGGTCTTTGTTTCTCCTCCTCTATCTTTACGGTCTTTGCCTCTCCTCCTCTATCTTTACGGTCTTTGCCTCTCCTCCTCTATCTTTATGGTCTTTGTCTCTCCTCCTCTATCTTTCTGGTCTTTGTCTCCTCTCCTCCTCTGTCTTTCTGGTCTTTGTCTCTTCTCCTCCTCTGTCTTTCTGTTCTCTGTCTCTGCTCCTTTATCTTTCTGGTCTTTGTCTCTCCTCCTCTATCTTTACGGTCTTTGCCTCTCCTCCTCTATCTTTCTGGTCTTTGTCTCCTCTCCTCCTCTATCTTTATGGTCTCTGTCTCTCCTCTATCTTTCTGGTCTTTGTCTCCTCTCCTCCTCTATCTTTCTGGTCTTTGTCTCTTCTCCTACTCTATATTTCTGGTCTTTGTCTCCTCTCCTCCTCTATATTTCTGGTCTTTGTCTCCTCTCCTCCTCTATCTTTCTGGTCTTTGTCTCCTCTCCTCCTCTATCTTTCTGGTCTTTGTCTCTTCTCCTCCTCTATCTTTCTGGTCTTTGTCTCCTCTCCTCCTCTGTCTTTCTGGTCTTTGTCTCCTCTCCTCCTCTATTTTTCTGTTCTCTGTCTCTCCTCCTCTGTCTTTCTGGTCTTTGTCTCCTCTCCTCCTCTATATTTCTGGTCTCTGTCTCTCTTCCTCTATCTTTCTGGCCTTTGAGTCTTCTCCTCTGTCTTTCTGGTAAACCTTATATTTGTCTCTTTGCGATCTTCTCCCTCTTTCCCTCTCCTATTCTTCTTTCCATTTCTGCATGTTGGTTATACTACTCTACCCCCGTCACTATAATTTCTCTCCTCCTCCTCTTTGTCTCCTCCCATTTCTTCCATGCATGTGTACGTCTTTCTCTCCTTCTCTCTTGTTCCTACTCTCTTACTCTTTCCTGCTCCTTCTTTCCCCATCCCTCTCTCCTCCTATTTTTCTCCTTCAGCATGGATTTTCAGACTTTTCATGGGAAGGAATCAATGTAAGTGTTGTGACATCATTCCTTCATCTACCTTTATTTCTCTATCTATTTGTTTTGATTTATTTGATTTAACTCACCTTAGGTAACCTACTACTTCGTCCCCTCACTTCCCCTCCCATCTAACTCTCTCTATACAGTATCGTTAACTCTCTCTCAATGTAGTAGTGCACTGTGCACTGTAGTGACCACAACAAACAACCAACCATTGTGAATGTGCACTATGTTTATACTGATTGCAGATTCTAAAAAACAACACTCCCCATAATGCACTTCAGCACTGTCAAGCAGGAAGTTGTTCGAACAACGACCTTGGGAAAAGACGATTTTTTTGTCAAATGATGACATTGTTTCTTTTTGACGCTGTATTAACCCAATATCTACCTAACTTCTCCTCTCACCTACCCTCTGAACTCTGTGCGCTTCTGTGGCACACATCTCTTCTTCCATCTCTCTATCATCCTCTTCCCTCGCTCCTCTAGCTGTCTATGGAAGACACCACGTCCATCCTGCCTCGTCTGAAGAGGAACAACTCCAATAACTATGGGATCGGTGCTCTGGCTAAGTCCTCACTGACAGGTGTGTCAGGTGTGTGTCTGTCCTGTAACTGGTAAACTGACCCCATGTCAGCTCCCGCCTGGACAGGCGCTGGAGCCAACATGGCCCCAGAGTGGGTTCCCCTGATTCACTTCCTCTCACCATAATGATAATACACGTCAATGGCTGACCCCCCAGTCATTGGTGGAATAGCACCTAAACCTAACGACAACCCTATAAAAAAATACACTACCCACAATACATTGTTATGTGGCTTGTTGAGTTAACAAGAGGTGAGTGGGAGGTGTAGTTGTTTGTCTGTTAAGTGGTTGTGAGGCGTTGAACTACTCTAGTGTCTGTGTAATGTGTCTACTGTCTCTGAGTGTAGTCTGAGTTTGTGTCTACTGTCTCTGAGTGTAGTCTGAGTTTGTGTCTGTGTGTTACAGTGTGTATAACTGTGTAATGTGTATTGTGCACTGCACAGTGTAGTTGTGTACAGTTGTAATGTGCAGTGAAGTCTATTGGAATGTAGTGAACTGCTAACTCATCATATATTGACTTGGACACATGAATTACTGAGCAAAGCCATAATGTAACCAGCAGACAGAATACAGACCGTCATGGCGGAACATGATTTCTAAAGTAGAGTGTCTTCCGCAGTGCACTGTATGCATCAGCTGAGGATGTCTTAACAGACACTGCAGGGGGAGTGGGGTTTCTGCTTAGCCAGCGCAGGCAGCTTAGCAGAGGTGTGAAAGCTATCATGTCAACAAGCCAACCTCTCATTACTGACACCCCTCTGGCCATCTCACCTCAATTAACCTCCTCTGTCCCATGATGCACCTCTCCCAGAGCAGACGTATCCATTGGCTCCTCCCTGTCCCCCATCATCCTCCTCGGTTCCACGCGTCATCTTATCTACATTATAAGCATCTCCTCCCTATTCATTTAGCCATGAATCTAAAGCATGTTCATTAAGCCGCTCATTTAACCGCTCATCCAGAGGCCCTTATCAGCACCACCTAAATACTGACAGGATCAGACAGACCTAAATGTGGAATAATAACATAATATCTAATCTCTTTCCTTCCCCCTCTGTCTCCAACCTGATGCCTGTCTCCTAACTCCCCCAAACTCCACATTCACCCCTTCTCCAAACCCCTTAATATCCCTCCAACCCTCCCTTAATCCACTTTCACCCTTCTAACCCTCCCCAATACCCGCATCAATCCCTACATCCCTCTTCACCTCCCCCCCTCCCCAGGTGTGAATCGTTCCATGAAGGACAAGGTGACCAAGCCTACATCCATGGCCCAAGGCCGGATGGCACACATGATCGAGTGGCAGAACTGGGACATGTCTGTGGTGGGCCCGGGGGGCGTCTCCGTCCCACGCAAGTCCACGGCAGAGCAGGAGATGGAGAGACGGTTGGAGAGCGACGCCTACAGCGACCTCAGCGACGGGGAGAAGGAGGCTCGCTTCACCGCAGGTCAGAGGGGGAGGGGAATTTGTCACTGTGAGAGGAGACAGAAGCAATAGGAGTGGTTGATGCTGATTTATACAACCAGGGTGGTGTTCAGAGGAAACCCTCACAAAATCAAGCCTTTTGGAAAAAGGGTTCTCGTGTTGAACCCCACATCATAACCAGACTGTTTATAGGTCAGCTAATCGGCAGGGCAGAACACCAGCCAAATATGTCAACATTGGCCTAGGCAAAGCATAACCATAGATATTAAATAGACTACATATTAAATCTTTATTTAAATTAGCCATAGATATTAAATCATTAAGGCGCTGAGGGAAGGCAGCAGCCAACTGGGCCGTTACAATGACCCTGATTTACCCTCTGCACTCCAGGTATCCTGCAGCAGTTTGCCATCTCCCAGGCAACGCTCATGGCCTGGACCTCCATGGATGGAGAGAGCCTGAGGTCAGGGTCCAACCAGGGCAGTGTGGCCCACCTCAGCGAGGTTAACCAGGAGAGCATCACCAGCCGAGGTAAGGGACTACAAATATGGCCTCTAAACCAGCATGTATCAGCCGAGATAAGGGACTACAAATATGACCTCTAAACAACCATATGTCAGTTGAGGTAAAGGACTATAAATATGGCCTCTAAACGAGCATGTCAGTCGAGGTAAGGGACTACAAATATGCTTGACAAACTACAGTAGCATCAATCAACTAGGGCAACCAAGTTTAAGGGATAGTTTAAGGAGCTAAATAGGATCCTGCACTGCGGAACCTTGTCTAAAAATTTGCAGCCAAACACGTTTATGCATAGGCCTGAGATCAGGCAAAGCTGGAGTGTAGTGTGTGGGCTACATTATGCGTAATTTTGCTCAGTAACAAAGGCATCTTATTCCGTCTCAGCCTGGAGGGTTAACTCTGTGCTAATGTCAGATTCGCAAACACAGCCTGGGGGAATGCAAGACCAGGGATTTCAATTGTATAAATAGTCCACTTGGTCATTATTATTCCACATCGCTGTGCTGTCTGTTACAGTGCTCCTGTATTTCTCCTTCTCATGCAAAGAGGCGTTCAGACATGGAGACATGTTGAAATCATAATGTGGTTTTCTCCCTGTGGTTTGTTATTGAGAGATAACAAATGGCCTTGAGGCTGTGTGATGATCATTAGTTGAATCACAACTTCAGGCCAGTTATTTAATGTAATTGTACTGCTTGAAGTCAAATAACCGCAGAATGTTAGTATTAAACATGATTTTGGCTGTCTCTGGATGTATTTTGACAGTTTTGAGTCATCATTAAAGTGATATAATGTGAGGTTGCCGGCATGATGACCCATAGCACCGCCATATCAACTCAGCACACCTTGAGGCTCTTTTGTCAGATCATGTATATACACCATTCCTCTATCTGAAACTTGTTAGGCCAATGTCACAAAGACGTGTCTGCGAATAAGTGTGATTTACCTCATTCTTTTGTGTTTGACAGCCTTTTTGTACATAACGGCATTGGCAACACACAAACTGATATATTCTTCAATTTCTTTTCCTCCTTCGCACAAAATGGCTACCATACTTCAAAAGTTTTAATGTTGTTATCAGTCAGTGGTGGATATTAGTCGCCTTGTTCATCCGTAACAAAACCAGATTGGAATATGAGATGGCAAAAACTACCATGACTCACCCTTATTCATATCAGCCGTGCTATTGGCTGTATTATATGTCATTTTAATGCAGGGCAGACAGACTCCCCAATGGCTATACAGTCATAATGTTGATGTATTAGACTAGTCGGTGTAGCTACAGTACACTTGGGGTCTGTCTGGGGATCGTTCAAGTAAAGTCATTTTCTCAATGATAAATTTGGGTCTGAGAGGGTTGGGGTGTCCCCCAGGGATATCACATGATTCCTCTCCAGGTTTCCTCTTTCGGGAAAAAAGGCTGATGTCAGCATTGTAGATTTATTTGCAGTTTGATGTCCATGAGGTCCAATGTAGTGCATCTGTCAAGGACAACCAAACGTTTATCCCGCCTCTTCACTCTTCTATTTTCTCGTTCTTTTCATCCTCTCAGACCAGATATTGCACCACTCTTCTGCGGACATGTGGCCCAACACCTATGTCGCCCAGGGCCTCTACTGCCTCTCCTCCTCTGACGCCTGGGAGCCAATCAGCAACGAGCCCTCCGGAGTGGCCTCTCCCGCTGCTGGCTCCTACGCGATGCAGCAGGGCGGGACTTCCTGTGATGGGTATGATGGGAACGCTTTGCTGCAGCAGCAGCAGCAGCAGCAGTTCAACCTACAGCATCAGAGTCAGCTCCAGCAGCTGCAGCAGCTACAACAGATACAGCACTACCAGCAACAGCAGCTCCTGTATCAGCAACAACAGGTGAGGAAAAACAACAGTCTAAAATGAGAGGAAAGCATTAACAATGTATTTCCATGGATAGACAATATTCATTCATGGCGTAGTCGGGCAGCTGACATTTTGTTTTTTAGTGGGTTTTTCTCTTTTTTTCTCTGGGGTATTTTGATCGAGACAAGAATACTGAATTCGGCCTTTGATATGGTAATATCGCCAGAGATTCATTATTGTATCTCGCTTCTTAGTACAACACAATTACCCTGTCCCTGTATCAGTGGTGAAGAGGAAACTCTACCTACCCACAGCTCCTCATTGTCTCGTCCTTCTCTCCACAGTCTCTGGAGCAAAGGCTGCACAGCACCAACCACTCGTTGCAAGCCACGCCCAACAGCACCATCCACAGCCTGGCCCCTGCCACCCACGCCCCATTGGTGGACCTGTGGGGGGCGGGCCAGACAGGATCCTATCACACTGATATTGGAGGCTACAACATAGGCGTGGCAGCGGTGGTGGAGGCAGCTCTGAATGTTCCGTCTGGGGATGAGGGGGCAGGGACAGAACATTCCCCTCTGCTGGAGCAGCATGAGGAGGAAGATGAACTGAAGGTGAGCTCATATCAGGTCACAGGGTTATCAGGGCCCAGTTTTTCAAAAGTTATCTGGACTTCGCCTATCGGATAGGATTAAATGCATAGAAATAAAATTAATAGAACGGGAGTCCACATTCAAGACAATGATTCATTCATTCTATTCATTATATTTCTATGCATTTAATCCAGATCGATGATTTTTGAAAACTGCAGAGAAGTATATCCTTGATGTTTTAATATACAGTACCAGTCAAAAGTTTGGACACACCTACTCATTCCAGGGGGTTTCTTTATTTGTACTATTTTCTACATTGTAGAATAATAGTGAAGACATCAAAATTATGAAATAACACATATGGTATCATGAAGTAACCAAAAAGTATTAAACAAATCAAAATATATTTTATATTTGTCACGTGCTGACCTTAGAGAGCCTTTTTTATTCTCTATTTGGTTAGGTCAGGGTGTGACTTGGGTGGGAAAATCTATGTTTCTATTTCTTTGTTGGCCTAGTATGGTTCCCAATCAGAGGCAGCTGTTTATCGTTGTCTCTGATTGGGGATCATACTTAGGGAGCCCTTTTTCCCACCTTCAGTTGTGGGATCTTGTTTGTGTGTCGTTGCTTTCTGCACTGCATATAGCTTTACGTTCATTTTTGTATTTTGTTGTTTTTCGGTGTCATTTTTAATAAAGAAAAATGTACGCCTACCACGCTGCACCTTGGTCTTCATCTAACGACGGACGTAACAGAAGATCCCACCACCAAAGGACCAAGCAGCGTGGCCAGGAGGAGCAGGGATCCTGGGCCCGGGAGAAAAGTGAGTGAAGGACATCATGGACATGGGAGGAGGTTATGGCAGGGGACAAGACCCTGCCATGGAAGCAGGCGGAGGCAGCGAGAGAGGAACGGCGACGAAACCAGGAATCAAGGAAACGACGGAAGCCCGAGAGGCAGCCTCAAAAACATTTTTTGGGGGGGTACATGGGGTGGCGAGCGGAGCAAAGGTGGGAACAAGAACCAACTCCCTGTAATTACGATGAGGAGTTGGTCACGGTTCAGATACCATGTTTTCCGGTTCTGCGTACCCTTAGCCCGGTGCGTTCTGTGCCTGCTTTCCGCACGTGTCGGGCTAAAGTGAGCATCCAGCCAGGACGGGTTGTGCCGGCTCAGCGCTCCTGGTCTCCAGTACGTCTCCTCGGTCCAGGAAATCCTGTGCCGGCTCTACGCACTGTGTCGCCATTGCACCTTCACAGCCCAGTGCGTCCTGTGCCAGCGCCCCGCACTTGCCGGGCTAAAGTGAGCATCCAGCCAGGACGGGTTGTGCCAGCTCTACGCTCCAGACCTCCAGTGCGCCTCCCCGGTCCAGTATATCCTGTGCCAGCTCCATGCACCCGGCCTCCAGTGCGTGTCTCCAGCCTAGTACGTCCTGTGCCTGCTCCACGCACAAAGCTTCCAGTGGTGATCCATGGCCCGAAGCCTCCAGTGATGATCCATGGCACGAAGCCTCCAGTGATGATCCATGGCCCGAAGCCTCCAGTGATGATCCATGGCCCAAAGCCTCCAGTGATGATCCATGGCCCGAAGCCTCCAGTGATGATCCATGGCCCGAAGCCTCCAGTGATGATCCATGGCACGAAGCCTCCAGTGATGATCCACGGTCCGGAGTCTCCAGCGACGGTCTGCAGTCCAGAGTCTCCAGCGACGGTCTGCAGTCCAGAGTCTCCAGCGACGGTCTGCAGTCCAGAGTCTCCAGCGACGGTCTGCAGTCCAGAGTCTCCAGCGACGGTCTGCAGTCCAGAGTCTCCAGCAACGGTCTGCAGTCCAGAGTCTCCAGCGACGGTCTGCAGTCCAGAGTCTACAGCGACAGTCTGCAGTCTAGAGCCTCCAGCAGGGGTTCCCAGTCCAGAGCCGCCTGCGAGGGTTCCCAGTCCGGAACCTCCAGCGACGGTCCCTAGTCCGGAGCCTCCAGCGACGGTCCCCTAGCCGGAGCCTCCAGCGACGGTCACCAGTCAGGAGCCTCCAGTGACGGTCCCCAGTCAGGAGCCTGCAGTGACGGTCCCCAGTCCGGGGCCTCCAGCGACGGTCCCCAGTCCGGAGCCTCCAGCGAGGGCGCCTAGGCCGGAGCTTCCGGCGACGATCAGTGGTTCGTTTCCTCCAGCAGTGATCTACGGTCCGGGTCCGCAACGACGATCTACGGTCCGGAGTCCGCAACAACGATCGACGGTCCGGAGTCCCCGGCGACGATCCCCGCACCAGAGGCGCCACCGAAGTGGGGGGGGGGGCCTCAAGGGGGGGGGGGGGGGGGGGGGGTACTGTCACGCCCTGACCTTAGAGAGACTTTTTTTATTCTCTATTTGGTTAGGTCAGGGTGTGACTTGGGTGGGAAAATCTATGTTTCTATTTCTTTGTTGGCCTAGTATGGTTCCCAATCAGAGGCAGCTGTTTATCGTTGTCTCTGATTGGGGATCATACTTAGGCAGCCCTTTTACCCACCTTCAGTTGTGGGATCTTGTTTGTGTGTCGTTGCTTTCTGCACTGCATATAGCTTTATGTTCGTTTTTGTATTTTGTTGTTTTTCTGTGTCATTTTTAATAAAGAAAAATGTACACCTACCACGCTGCACCTTGGTCTTCATCTAACGACGGACGTAACAATATTTCAGATTCTTCAAAGTAGCCACCTTTTTCCTTGATGACAGCTTTGCACACTCTTGGCATTCTCTCACCAGCTTCATGAGGTAGTCACCTGGAACGCGTTTCAATTAACAGGTGTGCCTTGTTAAAAGTTCATTTGTGGAAATTCCTTCTTAATGCATTTGAGCCAATCAGTTGTGTTGTGACAAGGTAGGGTGGGTATACAGAAGATAGCCCTATCTGGTAAAAGGCCAAGTCCATATTATGGAGAGAAAAGCTCAAATAAGCAAAAAGAAATTACAGTCAATCATTCCTTTAAATATGGTCAGTCAATCCGGAAAATTTCAAGAAATTTGAAAGTTTCATCAAGTGCAGCCGCAAAAACCATCAAGCGCTATGATGAAATTGGCTCTCATGAGGACCGCCACAGGAAAGCAAGACTCAGAGTTACCTCTGCTGCAGAGGATAAGTTCATTAGAGTTACCAGCATCAGAAATTGCATCCCAAATAAATGCTTCACAGAGTTCAAGTAACAGACACATCTCAACATCAACTGTTCAGAGGAGATTCCGTGAATCAGGCCTTCATGGTTGAATTGTTGAGATTCGAAAAAAACAATACTGAAGGACACCAATAAGAAGAAGAGACTTGCTTGTGCCAAGAAACACGAGCAATGGACATTAGACCAGTGGAAATCTGTCCTTTTGGTCTGATGAGTCCAAATTTTAGATTTTTGGTTCCAACCATGTTCCAACCGTGTCTTTGTGAGACGCAGAGTAGTTGAACGAATGATCTCCGCATGTGTGGTTCTCACCGTGAAGCATGGAGGCAGAGGTGTGATGGTATGCTTTGCTGGTGGCACTGTCAGTGATTTATTTAGAATCCAAGGCACACTTAACCAGCATGGCTACCACAGCATTCTGCAGCAACACACCATCCCATCTAGTTTGCGCTTAGTGGGACTATCATTTGTTTTTCAACAGGACAATGACCCAACACACTTCCAGGCTGTGTAAGGGCTATTTGACCAAAAATGAGAGTGATGGAGATGACCTGGCCTCCACAATCACCAAAGCTCAACCCAATTGAGATGGTTTGGGATGAGTTGGACCACAGAGTGAAGGAAGAGCAGCCAACAAGTGCTCAGCATATCTGGGTGCTCCTTCAAGACTGTTGAAAAAGCATTCCAGGTGAAGCTGGTTGAAAGAATGCCAAGAGTGTGCAAAGCTGTCATCAAGGCAAAGGGTGGCTACTTTGAAGAATCTAAAATCTAAAATCTATCTACACATTTTTGGTAACTACATGATTCCATATGTGTTATTTCATAGTTTTAATGTCTTCACTATTATTCTACAATGTAAAATGTAGAAAAACCCTTGAATGAGTAGGTGTGTCCAAACTTTTGACTGGTACTATATGACAGAGAAACATTTCCATCTGAACTCGTGAATAAACCCTTGCTTTCTCCTCTCCATGGTCAGAGAATCATGCAGTATCTGTTATATTCTAAACATTTCTATCTGAATGTTCTGTAAGTGTCATCCCCTGACCAAGCCCCTGCTCTGTCCCCTGAACAGGACGAGGAGCTAACACTCTGCATGGAGCCGGAGTCTGCCACTCTAACACAGAGAGATGAAGCCATCACCTCCGGGGGCAGTAGTCCTGGGCAACGTAGTCCGGGGCGCAGTAGTCCAGGGCGCAGTAGTCTGGGGCAACCAGCACAGCAAATCACAGAGCGGAAGGCCTCTGATGTCAGCTGTGGAGGCATCCAGATTCTGGAGGAGAAGGAAGAGAAGCAAGGGTCTGCTGTTGCTGCCATGGCAACCAACTGATTGACAGATTGCCCTGAGAGACGTGACAGACTGACCCTCAGCGTCAGAAATGACTGATCCTAATAATGAAATATTTATCAATAAATCTGTTCCTTTTCAGGTATCAAACACATTTTTGATGGGATATAAACTCGTGACCACTGAAGAGCAGAGGAGGAAGATTTGGAAACAGACTCACGCAGTGACAACAGCTGGTTCAACGGACAACTTTTTTTTTGGAAGCCTTACATTCCCAGAGAGAAGGAGGAGGGAGGGATGAATAGAGGGTGGGAAAAAAGACTGAGCCAGAAAAAGGAGGTATGAGGGGATGATAAAAATAAGAGGAGCAGCTGAGAGACATTTGTATCAGGAAAAGGAAACGGAGGAGGGAATTGAAACATGCATGCTTTTTAAACAAACAACTTGATCCGGTCCAGCATCAAATATGATAATGATCATTAAATCTATAGTAATAAAACATTATCATGACAACAATGATTTTCTAACAAAGCAAAAAATCATGACAACACAAAAGTCTATGTATAAGTGAATGATAAAAGAATATATATCAAAATCACTGTTTTTACAACACTATCTCTCCATTGGAGAACTACTCTGTTTACAGCTTACACTCAACACATCAAATAGAATAATATCAACCCCAACTTGAAGAACAGAAACACTCACATGTTATACCCTCTCCTCTTATGTCATTCACATCTAGCATCCACAACACTCATAGAACTAACTGCATGAATATAGAGCAACTTTAGTAGGTTGGGTTCATCAAAACCCCCTAAAAATTACACCTATTCAATTATCCCCAAAAACGAATTAAATCCAAATTAGCTCTCTGCAACCTAACCACTGCAGTGAAATCTACTTGAACCCTCCTAACACAGTTAGAAAGACAACAACGTTACTATGTTGCTGTGTTCCCCAGTTGTCCAAGGCACATAAAGGCTGCAGGCCTGTCCTGTCGGCCACACACACAGCACTGCACAGTTAAAGGAATGTACTGTACAGTAAGATAGTGTGCTTCCTACTCTGTCTTTCCGTATGTTTCTTCAGAATACTATGGAGTACCTGTCCTATATTGAACTGTATAGACTTTGCACTGAACCTAGGACACGGCTGGTGCTGGGCCAGAGAAGACTCAGGGCATGGAGCTCCTTGTAGTCTGCTTGACTGTGCATCATGACTGACAGGTCCGTGTCATGGAGTGAACGGTGAAGAGACAGAGCTGTAGTAGTGAATCTCTTTGCACTGATGCAATCCAACAGATCAGAGGCTGCCTTTGGACTCTGTCACACGTCAATGTCCTTGATTACTGTTCAGAAAGAGCTCTTAGCATCACCAAGAACCAAAACAGAACCACTAGACGAGATGGATTCTGAGCTGTTGTTCCAGGTTCCAAACTAGAGATGTCTGGAGGAAGAGGGAGTGCTCTGGAGTGTTTTGGTACCAACAGAAAGAGGATTTAGATTGAGATGTGCTTCTGTTTTAACCCAGATTGTTGTTTTGATGTCAGCTCTTGGGGACAATACCAAGCTTTTCTTTGTGGAGAAAAGATGAGGAGCAAATGTTTCTCTCAAAGGTGTAGGTTAGAGCTGTTTGAATTGGGTACTGATTCTTAGAAGAGCAAAAACACATCTTCAAAATTGTAACTAATTAGTGAGGAGCCAAACACAGGTCTCCTAAACGGCTTGTGGCCACTACTGTCATATAGATGTAAATACTAATGAGAGAGGATATGAACCATCTCTCACAGTCCCCACTGCAACAGTTTCTTTATTTTTCTACAAGTCTCAGTCCCAGCTCTTTCCTTTGGGAATCTTCCTGAGCTCCCAAATTAAGCCTATTGCGTTTAAATTTTATTTCTATCACCACACAAGTAAAAGGAAAAGGATAGTGGAATGTCAACATTGTAAATAGTGTGATCATTAAAATATTGGATATCGGAATATTGTTTTAAAATAATGCAAAGGACCTAATTTGACTGGGTCTAAGGAGAACATTGAAGTCAATCAGGGAATATAACTGAACAGTAGAACCAAACAGTAGAACCGAATAGAACCGGTATCTTCCTGCTCATGGTGACTACAGCGATAGAGCAAAACTCTGCCTGAGTCGAGTGTGACGTTTGAGTTAGCGTGTGTATTTCCTGAAGAGGAAAGTGTGTATCCCAGTGGAGGAATGGTAGTGAAGTTCAGAGACATGATAGAATAGTGGAATTTTGGAGATACTGGTCTGGAATATCTGTGCATGTGTCACTAATAAAAACAACAACAACATCAATGTATTATTATTATTAGTATTCTTATTAATATTATTCTTATTAATATTATTATTATTATTATTAATATTACTATTATTTGACAGAGAACAACCTTCTCCTTTCACTCTGATGATTGTGTGAGAAAAAAAAATTCAGATAGAAAAAAGGTTTATTGACTTGAATTCATTAATTTATTGATTGATTATTTATGCAATGTTGGGACAATGTTTATTTTTCTACTGAATGATTGAAACCTCCTCCAGTATAAGACAGAATATGTGTGGTTGATGTAGAGCAGTTTCGTGTTGGTTGGGGCTCTCTCTGATCGAACAAACAGACAGGGAAAACTTCTGGAGCGCTAGATTGTGGCCACAATTAATTGTAATCAGTTGTGTTAAAGCTGGGCTGGAATAAACCCTGCACACACTGACTGCATCCCTCCAGGACAAGGGTTAGGGTTAAGGTTACCCACCCCTTCCCTGGAGCTGTCCATCATGAAACACACAATGATGTCATTAATATAGTCATAACCAGTCATGAAGATTCATGTCACAGCTGCCATGATCACCCAGGCAATGACAACACAATCTCAACCATACAACTTCCTTGAGGCTACTAGTCATAAGTGTCCATCAGCTGTCATGACACATATGACGCGTCTGCAAGACAAGATGCATATTGGTGTTAGAACTAACCAAGGCTAGGAGTCTATCCTGACCACGTGACCTGACCAGGATAGACTCAGCGACCCTACTTCTAACAGATGGTTCTGGTGAGCTGCTACCTTGTGGTGTTTTTCAGTTTGTGTTATGCATTAGCCTTCACCTGTCTGTCTCAGACTGGCTCTGAGAGCTACAACCTACAGGATGTCTTTACCCAACCACTCTTATTCATTTATTTATTTAATGATTATTTGGGGGGAGGAATAACATGACAGCCTGTACATAGTTTATTATTTATTGTAGGTAAGTCTTTTTGAAGCAGTATTGTTCTGTGTGTTGTCCTTGGGACTTTCTGTAGTGATAGACCTTTGACCCCAGAGAGATTGTTCTGCTTCATTGAAAGCACAAACATGGACCCAGAGAATGATACTACTTCAACAAAGATATTTTATAGATTCTTTTGACGATTAAGAACTTAATGAATTAATAAACTAATAACAAGAAGCCAAATGTATTTACTTGATGTTCCTGTTTATCGATTGTCTTTGTTGATTGATTGACTGATTGATTTCCAGTTGATTTCTTATTATGTATGATTCTACTGCCATCTTTCAATACGTAACTTTTTGCCTTTCTACCCCTTGCTTTCTCTTTCTACCTGTTCTGTATATTTGTCTCTCTGTTTGTCTGTCTGTCTGTCCATGTAGTTGTCTGTTTTCTTGTTGGAAGAATCACTGCCTGAAAAGATTGTTAAAAAAATCTGACAGATTGACCATATTTGAGGCAAACAGACATTTCAACAAAATGATGTGGTAATTTGGAACTGTGTGGCACAGAACCCTGAGGTAAATACACTTGTATACAATTGGCTTGATTGAATGTTTTAATTTGAGATGATCAATGTAAACTGGCAATACCAGTGTATTAAAGCCCATACCTATGCATGCTTATGGGAAGGTTGTGACGGGATGGTTCTTCCATGTGGTCTCCCCTCCCTTCCTCCTCGGCCGTAAACCTATATCTTTCTCTCTTCCTCCCCCTCTCTCTTTCCCCTGCACGTGCGAACACCCTCTTCCATCCCTTTCTCCTCTACTCCATTCTCTTTCTTCTCCCCTTCCTCCCCTCCTCCCCTCTCTCCAAATAAAAGAAAAACGGTGGAGAAAGAGCAAATAAACACACAAAGAGAATCCTGATGTGTCTGTGTGTGGACGTCTTTGAACAGTGAGAACGGACATTGTTTTTTATGTTGTGAGGATGAGGAACGTCACCGAAAGCGTGCTTTTCTTTATGGTCAGTGAACACAGAGATGCAAAGCCTGCTGGGGCTTTGTGACGCAGTTCTTCTATCATGTTTCCATTCCCTCCCTGTCAACCCCAAACACACATTCTAGGTGTCTTTAATCCTAATACATGACCATGCATCCATCCTTCCTGCCTTCCTTCATGTATGGTAGTGTAGAATAGTTGCTGGTAGACATCAGGGATTACTTAAAGCATGGATAAGTACTCATATAGGGCCCCAGCCTGGTAGCCAGTTCTGTTTCTTGTTCAGCCAACTTCTTTGTCAAAGCCATGCCAAACATGACAACCACAGAAACAGCAGAAAGCGTCCTGCTGGGGACTGGCAACTATGGTTGAACCCGACAGTTAAACCTCCCTGTCTGTCTGCCGTTGTCAGCCATTATGATGTCAGGAGAATGTAAATGTCAAACAAATTGAGACTGAAATACACTGTTGACCTTCTCAGCTGGAAGTGTTTATATGTCCACAGCCTTTTTAAAGACAAACTTTTACAAGACTGTAGTGAACAGTGCATCTCTGGTATTATGCTGGAGCTGATTATTGCCATGCTCCAAGTCCAATGAAATGTTACTGAAAACATTTAAATATTTATTGTATTCCATAAGAATAGTAGATAGGCATCCATATGAACAATTTCAATATTTACTTTACAGTGGTTACAGTAATAATTTAAAGCCTGTCTATTCATTAATCAGTAAACGTTCAATCGATTTGATCAAATATAAATCAGTCCATTGACAGACATTGTCATGATTAATGATGTGATTTCATTATCTAACATTTCATTGCTGTCATATACAGTGTCATAAAGATACATGGAATTCAGTGATACAGACATACAGTACCATGTAGCTACAAACACATTCATACATTCAACAATACCGGGACAAGGAGACCAACCATGATAGGTACAGATGAAGAACATAGAACATCTGTCCATTTTTGTAGTTTTAAAGACACGGAGAAAAACCTGAGAAACTGAAATAGTGAAAAAGAAGTTTGTCTTGAGTAGAAAAAAATCCTTCAAAAACTGCTGAGATCAGGAAAGAGACTATCATCTTACAAAAAGTATTATTAGCTACCAGAAATTCCAGAACTACAAGTCCCAGAAGCACTGTGTGCACCTGTTCTTCCTGCTCTCTGTAAGCTGAACATCTGCAGAGCCTCGAATGAGCCTGCACAGAACTCCAATACCCAGGATGCTCCTTGTTACGCTCTCCTTGAAACGCTCACTGAATGAGGTAAGTGGACTGAGGCCAGAGAGGAGAAAGTCTTCATTTAAGAAACAGAATCCACAGAATTCCCTGTCGCCATCTAAATTGGCTCTTCAGAATCTTCGCTCTCCCTCTCTCCATCCGTCTCCGGCACGGTAGGAAGGGATGACACAATGAAGATACGAGTGGAGGTGGAGTGTGGTGAGGTGGGGGAGGAAGGCTCCTGAGGGGGACAGTCTGTCCCTCGGCTGTTGGGGGTGGAGGTATCACACTCTGCACCTGCACTGGAGCCACCTGCTCCTCCTGCGTTCCCCCTGGGTTCCTCCTTAGCCTCATCCATGTCACCCTCTCCCTCTGTCCCAACCACCTCATCCTTCCACCTTACCACCTCTCCCTCCCTCTTTCCTCCATCTCCCTCCCCCTTTTCTTCCTTAACCTCCCACTTAAACCCATCGCTCCCCTCCTTCCTACTACCCCCTCCCTCCCTCTTCACCCCCTCACCCCATATCTCCCTCTCCCTGGTGGGGGAGGAGGGGGTGGAGGGGGGAGCCACGTGCTTCTTGGCTTTACGATTGGCATCTCTGAAACTGGCCAGAGGGGGGCGCAATCTTACCCCACTGCGGGTGGAGCCCTCGATGGCCTTCTGCAACTGTGAGAGGTAAGAGAGAAGGAGAGATAGAGAGGGATAGATTAAAGGGGAGAGATAAATATAGAGGGGGAGAAGAGAAAGGGAGGGAGGGAGAAGGGGAGAGAGAGAAATAAAGAAAGAGGAGAGGGAAATAGAGATTGAGATGGAGGGTGAGAGAGGAAGGGAAAGAGAAAAGGAGTGAATAGAAGTGGTTAACATAGCATGTCATAACACAAGCAAAGCATGTTAATACAGGTTTACTGTGACGCTGTGATAAGTCAGAGACGAACACCGTTGATAGTGTAATAGTGTGACTCACTATTCGAGTACAACAGAACAGCAAAGCAACAGCCAACTGAACAGGCTCCATGTATTTTTATGTGTATTTATTATGGATCCTCATTTGTTCCTGCCAAGGCAGCAGCTACTCTTCCTGAGGTCCAAACAAGATTAAGGTGATTACATCACCAAAAAAATGTAACAGTACATCATACAACACATTACTACACCACTACATATATACAATACAAAATGTAGAATTTTACAATGTACATGTGTGTAAACTGTGTGTGTTAGCGTGTGTATGTGCGTATGCGTATGTGTGTCTCTTCACAGTCCACGTTGTTCCTTATGTAGTATTGTGTGTTTCCCAGAGTCTGTTCTGGACTTGGGGACTGTGAAGAGACCCCTGGTGGCATGGCTTGTGGGTTATGCATGGGTGTCTGAGCTGTGTGCTCGTTGTTTGAACAGACAGCTCAGTGCTTTCAACACGTCAATACCTCTCACAAAGACATGTAGTGATGCAGTCAAACTCTCCTGTACTTTGAACCAGGAGAGATTGACATGCATGTTAATGATGTTAGCTCTCCATGTACATTTAAGGGCCAGCCGTGCTGCTCTGTTCTGGGCCAAATGTAATTTGCATATGTTCTTCTTTGTGGCACTTGACCATATGACTGGGCAGTAGTCCAGGTGTGACAAAACTAGGGCCTGTAGGACTTGTTTTGTTGATAGCGATGTCAAGAAAGCAGATCTTAGCTAGCGTTGCATCAATATGTTTTGACCATGACAGTTTACAATCCATGGTTACTCCAAGCCGTTTAGTCTCCTCAACTTGCTCAATTTCCACATTATTAATTTAAATATTTAGTTGAGGTTTAGGGTTTAGTGAATGATTTGTACCAAATACAATGCTTTTAGTTTTTTTTTAAATATTTAGGACTTTTAGGACACCCATTTTAAAACTGACTGCTGCTCTTTGTTAAGAGTTGCAGTGAGTTCACTTGCTGTGGTAGTTGATGTGTTTAATGTTGAGTCATTAGCATACATAGACACACAGGCTTTACTCAGAGCCAGTGGCAAGTCATTAGTAAAGACGGAAAAAAGTAAGGCGCCTAGACAGCTGCCTTGGGGAATGCCTTGCTCTACCTGGATTATCGTGGAGAGGCTTCCATTAAAGAACACCCTCTGTTTTCTCTTAGACAAGTACAGTGCCATGAAAAAGTATTTGCCCCCCTTTCTCTACTTTTGTATATTTTTGATACTGAATGTTATCAGGTTTTGGTTGAAGATCTGATAACATTCAGTATAAAAAAATATGCAAAATATAGAAAATCAGAAACGGGGCAAATACTTTTTCACGGCACTGTAACTCTCGATCCATGATATACAGTGGCAAGAAAAAGTATGTGAACCATTTGGAATTACCTGGATTTCTTCATAAATTGGTCATTAAATTTGATCTGATCTTCATCTAAGTCACAGCAATAGACAAACATAGTGTGCTTAAATAACACACAAATTATTGTATTTTTCTTGTCTATATTGAATACATCATTTAAACATTCACAGTGTAGGTTGGAAATAGTATGTGAACCCCTAGGCTAATAACTTCTCCAAAAGCTAATTGGAGTCAGGAGTCAGCTAAGCTTGAGTCCAATCAATGAGATGAGATTGGAGATGTTGGTTAGAGCTGCCTTGCCCTATAAAAACACTCACAAAATTTGAGTTTGCTATTCACAAGAAGCATTGGCTGATGTGAACCATGCCTTGAACAAAAGAGATCTCAGAAGACCTAAGATTAAGAATTGTTGACTTGCATAAAGCTGGAAACGGTTACAAAAGTATCTCTAAAAGCCTTGATGTTCATCAGTCCACTGTAAGACAAACTGTCTATAAATTGAGAAAGTTCAGTACTGTTGCTACTCTCCCTAGGAGTGGCCGTCCTGCAAAGATGACTGCAAGAGCACAGCGCAGAATGCTCAATGAGAATGTCAGCTAAAGACTTTCAGAAATCTCTGGAACATGCTAACATCTCTGTTGACGAGTCTACAATATGTAAAACACTAAACAAGAATGGTGTTCATGGGAGGACACTATGGAAGAAGCCACTGCTGTAAAAAAAGTCTGAAGTCTGAAGTCTGAAGTTTGCCAAACTGCACCTGGATGTTCCACAGTGCTACTGGCAAAATATTCTGTGGACAGATTAAATTACAGTTGAGTTGTTTGGAAGGAACACGCAAGACTATGTGTGGAGAGAAAAAAGCACAGCACACCAACATCAAAACCTCATCCCAACTGTAAAGTATGGTGGAGGGAGCATCATCGTTTAGGGCTGCTTTGCTGCCCAAGGGCCTGGACAGCTTGCTATCATCGATGGAAACATGAATTTCCAAGTTTATCAAGACATTTCGCAGGAGAATGTTAGGCTATCTGTCCGCCAATTGAAGCTCACAGAAGTTGGGTGATGCAATGGGTGATGTATTATTTCTTACACTGTTACCCCAGGAAATCTTAAGTCGTATTACATACAGCTGGGAGGAACTATTGGATATACAGTAAGAGCAACGTCAACTTATCAACATTATGACAGGAATACGACTTTCCCGAAGCGGATCCTCTGTTTGATCCACAATCCAGGACAATGGATCGGATCCCAGCAGGTGACCCAAAACAACGGCGCCGCAGAAGGGGCAGACGGAGCGGTCTTCCGGTCAGGCTCCGTAGACGGGCACATCGCCCACTGCTCCCAAGTATACTACTTGCCAATGTCCAGTCTCTTGACAACAAGGTAGACGAAATCCGAGCAAGGGTTGCCTTCCAGAGAGACATCAGAGATTGCAACATTCTCTGCTTCACGGAAACATGGCTCACTCGGGATACGTTATCAGAGTCGGTACAGCCACCTGGTTTCTTCACGCATTGCCCCGACAGAAACAAACATCTCTCTGGTAAGAAGAAGGGTGGGGGTGTATGCCTTATGATTAACGAGTCGTGGTGTGATCATAACAACATACAGGAACTCAAGCCCTTTTGTTCACCTGACCTAGAATTCCTTACAATCAAATGCCAACCGCATTATCTACCAAGAGAATTCTCTTTGATTATAATCACAGTCGTGTGTATCCCCCCCAAGCAGACACCTCACCCCAAGCAGACACCATTGGACTCTATGTAAACTGGAAACCACATATCCTGAGGCTGCATTTATTGTAGCTGGGGATTTTAACGAGGCTAATCTGAAAACAAGGCTCCTTAAATTTGATCAGCATATCGAATGCGCAACCCGGGCAGGCAAAATCCTGGATCATTGTTACTCTAACTTCCGAGACGCATACAAAGCCCTCCCTCGCCCTCCTTTCGGCAAATCTGACCACAACTCCATTTTGTTGCTCCCAGCCTATAGACAGAAACCAAAACAGGAAACGCCCGTGCTCAGGTCTTTTCAACGCTGGTCCGACCAATCTGATTCCACGCTTCAAGATTGCTTCGATCATGTGGACTGGGATATGTTCCGGATAGCGTCGAACAACAACATTGATGTATACGCTGATTCGGTGAGCGAGTTTATTAGCAAGTGCATCGGTGATGTTGTACCCATGTTGACTATTAAAACCTTCCCCAACCAGAAACCGTGGATTGATGGCAGCATTCGCTCAAAACTGAAAGCGTGAACCACTGCTTTTAATCAGGGCAAGGTGACCGGAAACATGACCGAATACAAACAGTGTAGCTATTCCTTCCGCAAGGCAATCAAACAAGCTAAGTGTCAGTATAGAGACAAAGTTGAGTCGCAATTCAACGGCTCAGACACAAGAGGTATGTGGCAGGGTCTACAGTCAATCACGGACTACAAAAAGAAAACCAGCCCCATCGCGGACCCCGATGTCTTGCTCCCAGACAAACTAAACAGCTTCTTTGCTCGCTTTGAGGACAATACAGTGCCACCGACACCGACCCGCTACAAAAATCTGCGGGCCCTCCTTCACCGCAGCCAACGTGAGTAAAACATTTAAACGTATTAACCCTCGCAAAGCTGCCGGCCCAGACGGCATCCCTAGCCGTGTCCTCAGAGCATGCGCAGACCAGCTGGCTGGTGTGTTTACGGACATATTCAATCAATCCCCAGTCTGCTGTTCCCACATGCTTCAAGAGGGCCATCATTGTTCCTGTTCCCAAGAAAGCTAAGGTAACTGAGCTAAACAACTATCGCCCCATAGCACTCACTTCCGTCATCATGAAGTTCTTTGAGAGACTAGTCAAGGATCATATCACCTCCACCCTACCTGACACCCTAGACCCACTCCAATTTGTTTACCGCCCCAATAGGTCCACAGACGACGCAATCACAATCACACTGCACACTGCCCTAACCCATCTGGACAAGAGGAATACCTATGTAAAAATGCTGTTCATCAACTACAGCTCAGCATTTAACACCATAGTACCCTCCAAACTCGTCATTAAGCTCGAGACCCTGGGTCTCGACCCCGTCCTGTGCAACTGGGTCCTGGACATTCTGACGGGCCGCCCCCAGGTAGTGAGGGTAGGAAACAACATCTCCACCCCGCTGATCCTCAACACTGGGGCCCCACAAGGGTGCGTTCTCAGCCCTCTCCTGTACTCCCTGTTCACCCATGACTGCGTGGCCATGCACGCCTCCAACTCAATCATCAAGTTTGCAGATGACACTACAGTGGTAGGCTTGATTACCAACAACGACGAGACGGCCTACAGGGAGGAGGTGAGGGCCCTCGGAGTGTGGTGTCAGGAAAATAACCTCACACTCAATGTCAACAAAACAAAGGAGATGATCGTGGACTTCAAGAAACAGCAGAGGGAGCACCC
The DNA here is from genome assembly GCF_045679555.1 of Salvelinus alpinus. Lineage (NCBI taxonomy): Eukaryota > Metazoa > Chordata > Actinopteri > Salmoniformes > Salmonidae > Salvelinus > Salvelinus alpinus. The sequence goes on along the minus strand of NC_092089.1, from coordinate 33,379,812 downwards.
CCCCTATCCACATCGACAGGACAGTAGTACAGAAGGTGGAAAGGTTAAAGTTCCTCGGCGTACACATCACGGACAAACTGAAATGCTCCACCCACACAGAGAGCGTGGTGAAGAAGGCGCAACAGCGCCTCTTCAACCTCAGGAGGCTGAAGAAATTTGGCTTGTCACCAAAAACATTTTCAAACTTTTACAGATGCACAATCGAGGCCATCAGACTGTTAAACAGCCATCACTAACATTGAGTGGCTGCTGTCAACATACTGACTCAAATCTCTAGCCACTTAATAATTAAAAATTGGATGCAATAAATGTATCACTAGTCACTTTAAACAAAGCCACTTTATATAATGTTTACATACCCTACATTACTCATCTCATATGTATATACTGTACTCTATACCATCTACTGCATCTTGCCTATGCCGTTAGCCATCACTCATCCATATATTTTTATGTACATATTCTATTCATTCCTTTACACTTGTGTGTATAAGGTAGTTGTGAAATTGTTAGATTACTTGTTAGTTATTACTGCATGGTCAGAACTAGAAGCACAAGCATTTCGCTACACTCGCATTAATATCTGCTAACCATGTGTATGTGACTAAACAGAATGGCTTCAACAGAAGAAAATTCACCTTCAGGAGTGGCCCAGTCATGAGGTTATTGCTGCCAAAGGAGGGTTAACCACTTATTAAATCCAAGGGTTCACATACTTTTCCCACCCTGCACTGTGAATGTTTACACAGTGTGTTCAATAAAGACATGAAAACATATAATTGTTTGTGTGTTATTAGTTTAAGCAGACTGTGTTTGTCAATTGTTGTGACCTAGATGAAGATCAGACAGAATTAGGACCAATTTATGCAGAAATCCAGGTATTTCCAAAGGGTTCACATACTTTTTCTTGCCACTGTAGCAGAGGATGTAAAACCATAACACATACGTTTTGTTCAGCAGCAGATTATCATCAATAATGTCAAAAGCTGCACTGAAGACTAACCAAACAGCTCCCACAATCTTTTTAGTATCAATTTCTTTCAGCCAATCATCAGTCATTTGTGTGAGTGTCCTTCTCTATAAGCGTGCTGAAAGTCATTTGTCTACTGTGAAATAGCATTGTCTCTGGTCAAAAATGTTTTTCAAACATTTACTAAGGGTTGGTAGCAGGCTGATTGGTCGGCTGTTTGAACCAGAAAAGGGTTCTTTGCTATTCTTAGGTAGTGGAATAACTTTTTCTTCCCTCCACAATGCTTGTCTTTCATAATTTGGTCAGTTATGCATGGATGTGTAGGTTCAGAGTTTGCTGTTGGCATGGCATGCCTCAGTTTGCTAATCTTGGCAATGTAATTACTGTGACACTGTGAGATCATCATCAGAGAACGATGACAGAGAGGCAGAACAAATGGACATGCTGTGTGTCTGTTGCTTCTACACTGCAGAAAAGGAAGACTCGGCATACAGACAGAGAGAGAGAGAGAGAGAGAGAAAGAGAGAGACAGAAAGGGAGAGAGAGAGACAGAGAGAGCGAAATGGAGAGAGAGAGAGAGAGAGAGAGAGAGAGAGAGAGAGAGAGAGAGAGAGAGAGAGAGAGAGAGAGAGAGAAAGAGACAGAGACAGAGACAGAGACAGAGACAGAGAGAAAGAGAGATAGTAGGAGAGAGATAGTAGGAGAGAGAGAGAGAGAGAGAGAGAGAGAGAGAGAGAGAGAGAGAGAGAGAGAGAGAGAGAGAGAGAGAGAGAGAGAGAGAGAGAGAGAGAGAGAGAGAGCTTGTGTGATGTGTGATCTCACCTCCTTCAGTGCTACGACTCCCACCAGTTTCCCAATGCTGGTAACATAGGCATGACTGAGACCCAGCAAGGAGAACAGAGTGTGGGTCTGTCAGAGAGAGAGGGGGAGGCATATTTGTCAATATCCTACAGCATGTAATGTTTATAATGGCTTAAAGTGGCTACATAAGAGCACAAGGTGCTAGCTACAGTTGATACCTTGTGTAGGGAGGTTCTCTCCACCAGCTGAAAGGGGGAGGGATCAATCCGTATCTCCTCCATACTGATTGGCTTATCCAACTCTTCTTCTTCCCAGGCTTTGATCTGCATTAGCCAATCAGAGAGCAGAGAGGGTGATTGACAATATAAAGAGGGAATAATAATTTATGATGTTTGATTCTATTCGTGGAGTCCTTTTAGAGCTACATAGAGTGCCCAGGTCAGGGAGTAGAGGTCGGGGATCAGGGATCAGGGATTAGGGGTTAAAGGTTGTTCAGGGTCAGTGAGACACATTACCTCCTCTGAGGACATGGTGTCGGTGAGTGGAGGTGGGGTGGATTCCTGGAGAGAGGAAGAGAGAGAGAGAGAGAGAGAGAGAGAGAGAGAGAGAGAGAGAGAGAGAGAGAGAGAGAGAGAGAGAGATAGAGAGAGAGATAGAGAGAGCGGAAGAGAGAGAGAGAGAAAGAGATAGAGAGAGCGGAAAAGAGAGAAAGAAAGAGAGAGAAAGAAAAGAGGGAGTGTGAGATAGAGAGGGGGGGGGTGGTTCAGAGATTTGATTTATTTTCTCCCTCCAGGTTTACAAAGGGTCAGATCAGATGCCCCCTTGTGGTGCTATTTCTCCATCACACAGAATGACTAACCTGCTCATTACATATCATATCATACATTATAGCAAGGTCATGCCATTGACGTGAGCGTGTGTCCCCTACTGGACAGAATGGGATATTGCTCCTCATTGAGCTACCAGAGGAAATTAGCTACCAGAGGAAAGCTTGAGGTTGATGTTGGCCTTAAGCACAGATCCAGGATCAGGTTGCCCTAGCCCCAATCCAAACCTCAACCATTATGGGAATGAAAAACATCTTCTAATATATCTGACCCTGTATCAGTGGTTACAGCCAACCTCTATCTTGATATGGAATGATACCTGAGCTTCAGCCTGGCTGGTTGAGGAAGAGGAAGAGGAGAAGAGGCGCTGAAATATTCCCCTCACAGACTGGAGGGAACGCTTCTCTGAAAGACAGGACAGGACAGACATTTAGAAGTGAGTAAATTGGGTAAACATTCTCACTCCAACACATTCTCACTCCAACACTTTTCTACAGAAGGTGCTGGTTAATTGTTGTAAACAAACCCCATGAGCAAACGATAGAACAGCAGGTCTAATATTGATTCTGCTGTATTGATTGCTTATTGTAGATACAGTATCTGGTTGTAGAGTAGTGGCCTAAGGGAACACACTTAATGTGTTGTGAAAAGTGTTATGAAATGTAATGTAATGTAATATTTTTTTGCCTTGGCAGCAGCTAATGGGGATCCTAAATAAATACAAATACAAACATGGATGCACTAGTAACAAAATAGCAATAGTGGGTACATCCCAATTCTATGACATTTTGTGTGTGTCATGTCACCTGAGCCGGTGTGATTGGTGGAGGACTCCTGTGGTTTGGGGGATGGGAGTGGCCTATTCTGTTCATCTTGTACTGGAGAGGTCTGGAGAACAGACAAAAGGGCTAACCAAGTTCATAACCAAGTATTACATGATGTTGTGGATAATTATAATGCATTATAAATGTGTTTATAAAGGCATTATAAGTATACTGATATTTATTCCTTTAATAAGTAAAAATCATATAAAAATATGATGCTATCGTTCAATCATTCCATCTATCCATCCATCCATCCATCCATCCTGTCACCTCTCCTCCCTCCTCGTCTACGAAAGTGAAGGACTCCCAGCCCTGGCCCGGTGACCCCTGACCCCTCTCAAAGACACGCCTCTCGGCCGAAAGCCACCAATCAGAGATGGCCTGCAGCTCTGTCCTCTCTATAGACCCCAATAGGATCATAGACTCTGAGGAGAGACAGGAGGAACAGGGAGAGAGAGAGAGAGAGAGAGAGAGAGAGAGAGAGAGAGAGAGAGAGAGAGAGAGAGAGAGAGAGAGAGAGAGAGAGAGAGAGAGAGAGAGAGAGAGAGAGACAAGAGAAAGAGAGAGAGACAAGAGAAAGAGAAAGAGAGAGAGACAAGAGAAAGAGAGAGAGACAAGAGACAGAGAAAGAGAGAGAGACAAGAGAGGGATTTCAGTGGATGGATTTGTGTCATCTACGGTGCATGGCATCAAACATTCTAGAACATGTCTCACCTTTGGAGTCGACCAGAGGGATGGTTTTGAGGGAGGTGGAGTCTAGCAGATAGCCCAGCTCCCGATAGGTCGACTGGGAGGACAGGAAGTTCACCTTCCGCACCATCATGTCCTCCACAAAGATGTTGTACTTACTGAGGGAGGAGAGAAGATATATGTGAACTGTGTAAGTCGCTCTGGATAAGAGCGTTTGCTAAATGACTTAAATGTAAATGTAAATGTTAAACTGTGCCTGCTTGAGTCATAATAGCACACAAGGTTGCATGTACACTAGAACTGTTTGAGCCACAATGGCATACAGTTCTCTGCATAAACACTTATTAGAGCCATAATGGCATCCGTTCCAGTACCTGATGTGTCCGAGGCTGAGCTCAGGGAGGTATGGCAGTTTCTTGACCTGGATGATGGAGTCGTAGAGGGAGGGCTGCAGGCCCTGGGCCACCATGTTGGCCAGGATCACTGCCACCATCATGGGCAGGATGTGGGAGATCTGGCCTGTCAGCTCAAAACAGATCACAGCCGTGGACACCGTGTGGGTCACTGCCCCGGTCAGGGCCGCAGCACCTGGGATAAGGAGGGCGGGAGAGAGAAAGGGAGGGGAAGGAGAGAGGGAGGAAGGTAGGGGAAGGAGAGAGGGAGGGGAAGGAGAGAGGAAGGGAGAGAGGGAGGGAGGGAAAGGAGAGAGGAAGGGAGGGAGGTAGGGGAAGGAAAGAGGAAGGGAGGGAGGGAGGTATGGGAAGGAGAGAGGAAGGGAGAGAGGGAGGAGGAGAGAGGGAGTTAAATGACATCATTGTGTTTGACAGGGTAATGAGCAGTCATTTTGATATGTATATATTATAAATACATCACATGCAACTCGTAATAAGACTAAGCAATTGGCCTATTAAACCCTACTTCATAAAGATAATTAGCAATATGCAAGAGACTGTGGTTGAGTTACAGTAATAGAACACTATGGTTGAGTTACAGTAATAGAACACTATGGTTGAGTTACAGTAATAGAACACTATGGTTGAGTTACAGTAATAGAACACTATGGTTGAGTTACAGTAATAGAACACTATGGTTGAGTTACAGTAATAGAACACTATGGTTGAGTTACAGTAATAGAACACTATGGTTGAGTTACAGTAATAGAACACTATGGTTGAGTTACAGTAATAGAACACTATGGTTGAGTTACAGTAATAGAACACTATGGTTGAGTTACAGTAATAGAACACTATGGTTGAGTTACAGTAATAGAACACTATGGTTGAGTTACAGTAATAGACAATGAAGAAATGTCTGAGAATGGATTCTAAATAGAAGTGTATTTAATTACTTTGTAAAATGAATGGATTCACATACAAGGCATACAGCTTCAGTTACAAAGCATTAACAAGCATTACAAGGCATTATTCCAAGCATGGTCAGAGAGAGAGAGAAACCATAGCCTGAAAGGCCCTGCCCCAAAAGTTCATGGGGTGGAGAAAGAAAATAAAGAAAGTATCTCACCACAGCAGGTCAGGAACAAACAAGAAAAAGACCAATGAACCTTTAATAAACATCTGAGTTGTTTGGACTCAAAACCTGAGTTGTTGACCAATAGTATTACTGTAAAGTTAACCTCCAATCAGATGTCAGACCTACATGATGTAACCTCTCAGAGGTGTGACAATGGGGGTTGGCAAGACCAACACAGAGAATGCTGAATTCCGAAGACAACACATAGCAAATCCTTGCATACAGCTGATAAGAAGAGTCCCTTCTGGGGCCGGCTGCCCTACAACAGCAGCAAGGCAAGATGTGACTTCAGAGGAGACTCACCAATGACAGCATAGCCCCCGGGGAGGATGCGATAAACTATCCCATCAAACAGGATACCGTTTGGGAAGAGAGTGGCCATGATCTCCCCTACCAGACGCCCAAATGCTGCCCCTGGGGGAGAGGGGAGAGAGAAAGGGGAGAGAGAGGAGAGAGAATACTCAGTTGTGCTTTAGGACAGGTTTAGAGCATGTTTTAAGCCTGATGTCTGATACATCATGTTTAGATTCCCAGGTCTGATCTCAGCCTCTTACCCAGTATGAACACTGGCATGAAGGCTCCAGACGGGATGGGCATCGTCGTGGAAACAGCAGACATCCAGAACTAGAACATTGAGAAGGTATGGGAATGACAGAGAGACCTAATACAAATCCTTTATAGAATCTACTAGAGAAACAATGAAAAGGTAAACTTCCAGAGAACGCGGTTGCAACTCTTTTCATGTTGATTTGATAGCCTGACCACAGCATAATAAGAGAAGAAAAGTAATGTGTTCTGTTCCATGATGGAGGGAGGACGTACCTTCATGACGAAGAAGAGGAGGAGGATGAGGAAGACGCTGACGTCGGGGTGCAGCCAGGCTGAGGAGCGCCCCAGTCCGGGGGGAAGGGCGGTGGCAGACAGCTCGGTCCAGGTGAAGTTATCAAACAGAGAGTTAATACACTCTCTAGGCATCAGCTGAACAGGGGGAGAGAGAGAGAGAGAGTGAGAGACAGAGAGAGAGAAAGAGAAAGAGAGAGATCATTAATTTATGACCCCTCGTCACAGGTAGTAGAGAGTGAATTGCACTCAGTCATCACAATCAATCAATCAACCAATCAAATATATTTATAAAGCAGATGTCACAAATTGCTTATACAGAAACTCAGCCTAAAACCCAAACAGCAAGCAATGCAGATGTAGAAGCACGGTGGCTAGGACAAACTCCCTAGAAAGGCAGGAACCTAGGAAGAAACCTAGAGAGGAACCAGGCTCCGAGGGGTGACCAGTCCTCTTCTGGCTGTGCCGGTGGAGATTAAAAGAGTACATTGCCATTTAGTCTAGATTGTTCTTCAAGATGTTCAAACGTTCATAGATGACCAGCAGTGTCAAATAATAATCACAGTGGTTCTAGGTTATGACAGTGGTTCTAGGTTATACATCTCTGCATGAGCGGCTATACAGTGGTGTTGAAAGATTAATTTATCCGTATCACCTTAAAACCGCACTACAAAACATTATAGTTAACAGGGTTGCTTACTTCAGCCTGTAGGCAATACATGGATGTATTAAAGGTTATTCTATAAGTCCTGAACATAAACTCTTATAAGCTCAATAATGCTCTCTGACCTCTCCAGCCATGAACTGGCCGAATCCAGGAGGAAAAGTCAGGGTGGCGATGACAAACGTCACTGCACCTGGGTAGATTAACCGACTGAACACACACACACACACACACACACACACACACACACACACACACACACACACACACACACACACACACACACACACACACACACACACACACACACACACGTAAACACACACGCATGCGCACACACACACACACACACACACACACACACACACACACACACACACACACACACACACACACACACACACACACACACACACACACACACACACACACACACACACACACACACACACACACACACACACACACACACACACACACACACACAATATTATTAAACAACTGGGATACTCAACCGTTATAACAAACCACAATGCCATTACTTAAATGTGAAGCATTTTAGGGTAATAACGTAAATTGGCAGGAATCTCATCCCAGTTCATTGTCTGGCTGTCAGGCTGTTGAGTTCATGGTAGGACACCTCTACTGCTCTGCCCCTCCTAATGTGTGAGCTCAATGTACCTTGACTGGTGAGTCAATGGCTAAGTGAATGTGTCTAACTGAGTGAATGGCTGGCTGTTAAGCCCTGCTTGTCTGTGTCAATGTCCTGTAACAGATTACTTTGTAAGAAGAGGCTACCCAAATGAAACTCATCTGGAATGGAATGTGGAGGTGTCAGGGATCTGGGTAATAGTGTCTGCTAAGCATTACAATTGTGAAGACATTTGAGTGAGTGTAACAGTGTGTGTGTACTGTGTGCGTATGTATGCGAGTGCGTGAGTGCGTGATGTCTCACTGCTTGGTCAGAAAGCGTGTGAGAGCCGTCTGTCTCCTCATCACTAGAACCACCTGTCTGTTCAGGTAGACGAAGAAGGCCCCCAGGAACCCACAGGAGATTCTACAACAGACAGACAAGGGACAGAGAGTCAGGAACCCACAGGAGATTCTACAACAGACAGACAGGGAGTCAGGAACCCACAGGAGATTCTACAACAGACAGACAGGGGACAGAGAGTCAAGAACCCAGAGGAGATTCTACAACAGACAGACAGGGAGTCAGGAACCCACAGGAGATTCTACAACAGACAGACAGGGGACAGAGAGTCAAGAACCCAGAGGAGATTCTACAACAGACAGACAGGGAGTCAGGAACCCACAGGAGATTCTACAACAGACAGACAGGGGACAGAGAGTCAGGAACCCACAGGAGATTCTACAACAGACAGACAGGGGACAGAGAGTCAGGAACCCACAGGAGATTCTACAACAGACAGACAGGGAGTCAGGAACCCACAGGAGATCCTACAACAGACAGACAGGGGACAGAGAGTCAAGAACCCACAGGAGATTCTACAACAGACAGACAGAGAGTCAGGAACCCACAGAAGATCCTACAACAGACAGACAGGGGACAGAGAGTCAAGAACCCACAGGAGATTCTACAACAGACAGACAGGGAGTCAGGAACCCACAGGAGATTCTACAACAGACAGACAGGGAGTCAGGAACCCACAAGAGATTCTACAACAGACAGGGGACAGAGAGTCAGGAACCCACAGGAGATCCTACAACAGACAGACAGAGAGTCAGGAACCCACAGGAGATTCTACAACAGACAGACAGGGGACAGAGAGTCAGGAACCCACAGGAGATTCTACAACAGACAGACAGAGAGTCAGGAACCCACAGGAGATTCTACAACAGACAGACAGAGAGTCAGGAACAAACAGGAGATTCTACAACAGACAGACAGGGAGTCAGGAACCCACAGGAGATTCTACAACAGACAGACAGGGAGTCAGGAACCCACAAGAGATTCTACAACAGACAGGGGACAGAGAGTCAGGAACCCACAGGAGATTCTACAACAGACAGACAGGGAGTCAGGAACCCACAGGAGATTCTACAACAGAGAGACAGGGAGTCAGGAACCCACAAGAGATTATACAACAGACAGACAGGGGACAGACAGTCAGGAACCCACAGGAGATCCTACAACAGACAGACAGGGGACAGAGAGTCAGGAACCCACAGGAGATTCTACAACAGACAGACAGGGAGTCAGGAACCCACAAGAGATCCTACAACAGACAGACAGGGAGTCAGGAACCCACATTAGATTCTACAACAGACAGATAGAGAGTCAGGAACCCACAAGAGATTCTACAACAGACAGACAGGGAGTCAGGAACCCACAGGAGATTCTACAACAGACAGACAGAGAGTCAGGAACCCACAAGAGATTCTACAACAGACAGACAGGGGACAGAGAGTCAGGAACCCACAGGAGATTCTAGAGCAGACAGACAGGGGACAGATAGTCAGGAACCCACAGGAGATCCTACAACAGACAGGGGACAGAGAGTCAGGAACCCACAGGAGATCCTACAACAGACAGACAGAGAGTCAGGAACCCACAGGAGATTCTACAACAGACAGACAGGGAGTCAGGAACCCACAAGAGATTCTACAACAGACAGACAGGGGACAGAGAGTCAGGAACCCACAGGAGATCCTACAACAGACAGACAGGGGACAGAGAGTCAGGAACCCACAGGAGATTCTACAACAGACAGACAGGGAGTCAGGAACCCACAGGAGATCCTACAACAGACAGACAGGGGACAGAGAGTCAGGAACCCACAGGAGATCCTACAACAGACAGACAGGGGACAGAGAGTCAGGAACCCACAGGAGATTCTACAACAGACAGACAGGGAGTCAGGAATCCACAGGAGATCCTACAACAGACAGACAGGGGACAGAGAGTCAGGAACCCACAGGAGATTCTACAACAGACAGACAGGGAGTCAGGAATCCACAGGAGATCCTACAACAGACAGACAGGGGACAGAGAGTCAGGAACCCACAGGAGATTCTACAACAGACAGGGGACAGAGAGTCAGGAACCCACAGGAGATTCTACAACAGACAGACAGGGAGTCAGGAACCCACAGGAGATCCTACAACAGACAGACAGGGAGTCAGGAACCCACAGGAGATTCTACAACAGACAGACAGGGAGTCAGGAACCCACAAGAGATTCTACAACAGACAGGGGACAGAGAGTCAGGAACCCACAGGAGATTCTACAACAGACAGACAGGGAGTCAGGAACCCACAGGAGATTCTACAACAGAGAGACAGGGAGTCAGGAACCCACAAGAGATTATACAACAGACAGACAGGGGACAGACAGTCAGGAACCCACAGGAGATCCTACAACAGACAGACAGGGGACAGAGAGTCAGGAACCCACAGGAGATTCTACAACAGACAGACAGGGAGTCAGGAACCCACAAGAGATCCTACAACAGACAGACAGGGAGTCAGGAACCCACATTAGATTCTACAACAGACAGATAGAGAGTCAGGAACCCACAAGAGATTCTACAACAGACAGACAGGGAGTCAGGAACCCACAGGAGATTCTACAACAGACAGACAGAGAGTCAGGAACCCACAAGAGATTCTACAACAGACAGACAGGGGACAGAGAGTCAGGAACCCACAGGAGATTCTAGAGCAGACAGACAGGGGACAGATAGTCAGGAACCCACAGGAGATCCTACAACAGACAGGGGACAGAGAGTCAGGAACCCACAGGAGATCCTACAACAGACAGACAGAGAGTCAGGAACCCACAGGAGATTCTACAACAGACAGACAGGGAGTCAGGAACCCACAAGAGATTCTACAACAGACAGACAGGGGACAGAGAGTCAGGAACCCACAGGAGATCCTACAACAGACAGACAGGGGACAGAGAGTCAGGAACCCACAGGAGATTCTACAACAGACAGACAGGGAGTCAGGAACCCACAGGAGATCCTACAACAGACAGACAGGGGACAGAGAGTCAGGAACCCACAGGAGATCCTACAACAGACAGACAGGGGACAGAGAGTCAGGAACCCACAGGAGATTCTACAACAGACAGACAGGGAGTCAGGAATCCACAGGAGATCCTACAACAGACAGACAGGGGACAGAGAGTCAGGAACCCACAGGAGATTCTACAACAGACAGACAGGGAGTCAGGAATCCACAGGAGATCCTACAACAGACAGACAGGGGACAGAGAGTCAGGAACCCACAGGAGATTCTACAACAGACAGGGGACAGAGAGTCAGGAACCCACAGGAGATTCTACAACAGACAGACAGGGAGTCAGGAACCCACAGGAGATCCTACAACAGACAGACAGGGAGTCAGGAACCCACAAGAGATTCTACAACAGACAGGGGACAGAGAGTCAGGAACAAACAGGAGATTCTACAACAGACAGACATGGAGTCAGAGAGTCAGGAACCCACAGGAGATTCTACAACAGACAGACAGCGGACAGAGAGTCAGGAACCCACAGGAGATTCTACAACAGACAGACAGGGGACAGAGAGTCAGGAACCCACAGGAGATTCTACAACAGGGAGTCAGGAAGACACACACACATTGATCCCCACACCATCACAAAGTGGGTGAAGTTCAGTTGAAGACTGTAGGGTCAAAAAGGGGTGTGTAGAATGTTTACTAAGCGCTCTCACCCAATGATAGCAAAGGCTGGAAGCTCCTGCAGGTCGAAGGGGAAATCCATCCGGAAGTTGGTTCGGAAAAGAGCTGTAATGGTGACTGTGACAGGGATAGCGAGAGAGTGAAAGCTGATCCTATTCTAAAACACCTGGCATGAATAAACATATGACATCACCATGAGAGAAAGGGTGTACAGTGGGATTCAGTTGTTCTGGAGAGGAAATATGTGTGTGATGCGATGCTGCCTCCATGGCTTACCTGCATCTTTGTTCCACACAGACAGCACCCTGAATATGAAGGCACTGAAGGTGGCAGCGAAATACCCTCTCCAGTAATTCCTCACAGCAAAGTAGGTAGATGTGACCTCAATGCTGAACAACACCCCTGGAGAGGAGAGAAGACGAGGGGGAGGACAAGAGAGAGAGAGAGAGAGAGAGAGAGAGAGAGAGAGAGAGAGAGAGACAGAGACAGAGACAGAGACAGAGACAGAGACAGAGACAGAGACAGAGACAGAGACAGAGACAGATGGATGGAGGGAGGGAGGGAGAGACAGAGACAGAGACAGAGACATAGAGGGAGAGAGGGAGGGAGGGAGGGAGGGAGGGAGGGAGGGAGATTTGAGTTTAAGTGAGCAGAATGAGCACACACACACACACACACAGAATAGCTAAATACTCAAGAGCAAAATAAACATCAGAGCGAATCAGAGACATGACTGTAGGCAAGATGAATGGATATTATAAAAGACAATATTTGAAAAGTAGAGACAAGCTTTAATGATTTTAGCTGAGTGTTTCCATTCTACGCTGAGGCTATCTGGGCACTGTAGATTACTGTTACAGGAAGGGGAGAGCAGTGGGGGGTTAGAGAGAGAGGGGGATGTAGAGAGAGATAGAGGGGGTTAGAGGGAGAGAGAGAGGGATGTAGAGAGAGATAGAGGAGGTTAGAGGGAGAGAGAGAGGGGGGGGGGTGTAGAGAGAGAGAGAGAGGGGGTTAGAGAGAGAGAGAGAGGGGGATGTAGAGAGAGAGAGAGAGGGTTAGAGGGACAGAGAGAGGTGGATGTAGAGAGAGATAGAGGGAGTAAGAGGGAGAGAGAGGGATGTAGAGAGGGAGAGGGGGTTAGAGGGAGAGAGAGGGATGTAGAGAAAGATAGAGAGGGTTAGAGGGAGAGAGAGAGGGATGTAGAGAGAGATAGAGGGGGTTAGAGGGAGAGAGAGGAAGAGGGATGTAGAGAGAGATAGAAAGTGGTGGGAATGACATGGAGAGTTATTCAGAAAGGTAGAGCAGGGGTTAAAGAGGAGGATAGGATTGTGAGAGTGGTATAGAAAGAGGTGTAGTGAAGGAGTGATAGTGGTATAGAAAGAGGTGTAGTGAAGGAGTGATAGTGGTATAGAAAGAGGTGTGGTGAAGGAGTGATAGTGGTATAGAAAGAGGTGTAGTGAAGGAGTGATAGTGGTATAGAACAAGGTGTGGTGAAGGAGTGATAGTGGTATAGAAAGAGGTGTAGTAAAGGAGTGATAGTGGTATAGAAAGAGATGTAGTGGAGGAGTGATAGTGGTATAGAAAGAGGTGTGGTGTAGGAGTGATAGTGGTATAGAAAAGGGTGTAGTGGAGGAGTGATAGTGGTATAGATAGAGGTGTAGTAAATGAGTGATAGTGGTATAGAAAGAGGTGTAGTGAAGGAGTGATAGTGGCATAGAAAGAGGTGTGGTGAAGGAGTGATAGTGGCATAGAAAGAGGTGTAGTAAAGGAGTGATAGTGGTATAGAAAGAGGTGTAGTGGAGGAGTGATAGTGGTATAGAAAGAGGTGTGGTGTAGGAGTGATAGTGGTATAGAAAAAGGTGTGGTGGAGGAGTGATAGTGGTATAGAAAGAGGTGTAGTAAAGGAGTGATAGTGGTATAGAAAGAGGTGTAGTGAAGGAGTGATAGTGGCATAGAAAGAGGTGTGGTGAAGGAGTGATAGTGGTATAGAAAGAGGTGTGGTGTAGGAGTGATAGTGGTATAGAAAGAGGTGTGGTGTAGGAGTGATAGTGGTATAGAAAGAGGTGTGGTGTAGGAGTGATAGTGGTATAGAAAGAGGTGTGGTGTAGGAGTGATAGTGGTATAGAAAGAGGTGTGGTGTAGGAGTGATAGTGGTATAGAAAGAGGTGTGGTGTAGGAGTGATAGTGGTATAGAAAGAGGTGTGGTGAAGGAGTGATAGTGGTATAGAAAGAGGTGTGGTGAAGGAGTGATAGTGGTATAGAAAGAGGTGTGGTGTAGGAGTGATAGTGGTATAGAAAGAGGTGTGGTGAAGGAGTGATAGTGGCATAGAAAGAGGTGTGGTGAAGTACAGCAGAGAGGTCATAGTGTAGTGGTATAGAACGAGGTGTGGTGAAGGAGTGATAGTGGTATAGAACGAGGTGTGGTGAAGGAGTGATAGTGGTATAGAACGAGGTGTGGTGAAGGAGTGATAGTGGTATAGAAAGAGGTGTGGTGAAGTACAGCAGAGAAGTCATAGTGTAGTGGTTATGGAGTGATACAGTACCTCCTAGAGGAGTGCCGAAACAGCAGCCCACCCCCACGGCACAGCCCACTGTCAGAATGTCTGTGTAACCACAGGGGTTCTACTGACACAGAGAAGAGAGGGAGGAGAGAGGAGGAGAGGGAGGGAGGGGAGGCGAGAGACAGAGGTAGAAAATACAGAACAGCACAGCAGAGAACCGCCAAACCAACCAAGCTCACCAAAGAGTCACACAAGCCCTGAGCAAATCATCAAAATAGACAGAGACAGAGAGAGACCAGACAGACAGAACATGCTGTCTAGTCAATATGACAAAATGCTCAGGCCATTGCAGATAGAATTACTTACACCCAGCAAATTCATTATTCAGTATACAGTTATTTCCATTCTATACAATACATTTCTATCTGTAACATTCTATGCATTGCACCCCACTGCTCCATAACACCCAGGTCTCTGGTGCTGCCATGGAGAGGTGCATGTAGGGATATGTGGGCAGGACTTGCCTCCCACGGGGGCGGCGAAGCAGGTGGCCACTCCCACAGCACACGCACATACCAGCAGGTCCTGGTTATGGGCACTACTCTGGGGGCAGGGGTCCACGGAACAAATGAGAGGTGGTGGGTGGGTGGAGGGTGAGGGGATAAACAAGGGGGGAAAGAGAGAGCGGAGAGGCAGTGGGAGAGGAGAGGAAGGGGAGAACATGGGAGGCAGGGATGGGGAGGAGAGAAATGTGTGAAGGGAGAGAGGGAAGGGAAGAGCGAGGGGAGGGGGGAGACAGAGACAGTCACGGGAGGTCAGTGTTAATACACATGCCAGACATAACCATCACACTATTAATACACAGACAATGTGTGGGAGACTGATGAGCCTAAACAAAGACAAGAGGGAAGGAGGGAGAGAAAGAGACAGAGAGAGTGAGAGACAGAGAGAAGAGAGAGAGGAGAGAGAGAGAGAGAGAGGAGAGGAGAGAGAGAGAGAGAACAAGAGAGAGGGGGGAGAGAGAGAGAGGGGGGGAAAGAGAGAGAGAGAGAGAGAGAGAGAGGGGAGAGAGAGAGAGAGAGAGAGAGAGAGAGAGAGAGAGAGAGAGAGAGAGAGAGAGAGAGAGAGAGAGAGAGAGAGGGAGAGAGAGAGAGAGAGAGACAGTCATAACCGCAACAAGAACAAGAGTTGTGAGACTTAAAAAATAGACAATTAAGAGGTCAGACATGACAGAGCGACAGCCTCACAGCCACATTCCATATTACTGTTATTACTCAGGTCAAATGTCATGCTAGTCAGAGTGGGGGTTGCTGGGAGTTGTAGTTTGTTTTGGTCAGGGCTTCGGTTTACCTCATACACTCCAGAGAAGATGGACATGATTTTACTCAGCACAGCAGCACAGATACTGGCAATGTGGACGAAGGGACCCTAGGAAGCACGGGAGGGAGGAAGACAGAGTCAGTCACACACTTGAGGTAGAAGTTACCCTTCTCCAGTCCCCACAGATCTAGGATCAGATTACCCTTCCCTTAATCCTAATTCTTAACCATTAGGGGGATGAGAAAATACCAGACCTTGTATCAGTGGTTGGGAAAATCTCTTGCTATTCACAGAGACAAAGAGCACAGAGCACAGAGGTAGACCCACCATACACATGATCTGCATAGACATGGACAATTTGCTCTGACTTAAATTCTTATTAACTAGGGCACATTGTATCAGCCAAGATGAATCATGATATGATTTCTTTGTTTGATAGTTGACAAGCCTCCATAAATGGAAAATGTTGAGGAGTTGAGTAAATTTGTTTCTGTCCCACAAGGGGTGGAGGAGAAAACACAACAGAAAATGATTTATTATACTGCTCACTGGGAGAGAAGGAGGCAGAAAGGAGGAGAGGGGGAGGGCAGATACAGTAAGGGAGGAAAGTAAGGAAAGAGAAGAAGAGGAAGGGAAGAAGCAGAGAGATAAAAAAAGAGAGTGAGATAATAGATACAGAGAGAGAGTTAGAGAAAGAGGTCAGGGAGAGAGAAAGAGGTCAGAGAGAGAGAAAGAGAGAAAGAGAGAAAGAGGTCAGAGAGAAAGAGAGAAAGAGGTCAGAGAGAAAGAGAGAGAGGGAGAAAGGGATGGATGGAGGGAGGGACGGGGGAGAGAAAGAGAGAAAGAGTGAGAGAGAAAGAGAGAGAGGGAGAAAGGGATGGATGGAGGGAGGGATGGGGAGTGAAAGAGAGCGAGAGAGAGGAAGTGAGAGAGGGAGAGAGATAATAATAATAATTGGAGGAGAGGAGTAGGTCCACCTCTTTCCCCACGGGCATGCCACTGCCCAGGCCGGCGGTCAGCCCGATGACTTTGGCCACAAAGGCTTTAAGAGTTAGATACTCCTTCAACACCACCCCTCGCAGAATGGTCTTCAGCTCAGGAATACCAGAACCTACATGAGACAGAACAACAGAGAGAATGTTGGAGAAAAAGAGTGAACGATAGGTAGATCCTGGAAACAGAGCAGTTATATCCCACTTATGTACTTTTGGGCAACCAGGTGGGAGATAGAGATGGAGATAAGGAGAGCAACACTATGCTCAGTACCTACCTATGGCCTGAGGGGCGACTATGTTGCAGAAGAGGGAGGCAAACATGACGAGGACCATGGGGTAGACGACCCAGGCTAGGTACTGGATCAGGACATTCCCCCTCAGCTCCCCGTGCATCCACTTATATGCTGGGAGAGGGGAGAGAGGAGGAGGAGGAGGAAGGTAGATTGGAGCAGTGGGTTACAATCTTTAAAAAAAGGTTATATCTAGAACCTAAAACAGTTCTTCGGCTGTTCCTATAGGAGAATCCTTTGAAGAACCCTTTTTGGTTCCAGGTAGAACCCTGTTGGGTTCCACGTAGAACCCTTTCCACAGAAAGTTGAAACCAAAAAAGGTTCTACCTGGAACCAAAAAGGGTTCTCCTATGGGGACAACCAAAGAACCCTTGAATAATTTTTTCTGTGTGTAGCGCAGGGAAGAGCAGGGAAGGGTGTAGAGCAGGGAAGAGCAGGGAAGAGTGTAGAGCAGGGAAGAGTGTAGCGCAGGGAAGAGCAGGGAAGCGCAGGGAAGAGTGTAGAGCAGGGAAGAGTGTAGCGCAGGGAAGAGCAGGGAAGAGCAGGGAAGAGTGTAGAGCAGGGAAGAGCAGGGAAGAGCAGGGAAGAGTGTAGAGCAGGGAAGAGCAGGGAAGAGCAGGGAAGAGTGTAGAGCAGGGAAGAGCAGGGAAGAGTGTGGAGCAGGAAAGAGCAGGGAAAAGTGTAGAGCAGGGAAGAGCAGGGAAGAGCAGGGAAGAGTGTAGAGCAGGGAAGAGCAGGGAGGAGCAGGGAAGTGTGTAGAGCAGGGAAGAGCAGGGAAGAGCAGGGAAGTGTGTAGAGCAGGGAAGAGCAGGGAAGAACAGGGAAGAGTGTAGAGCAGGGAAGAGCAGGGAAGGGTGTGGAGCAGGGAAGAGCAGGGAAAAGTGTAGAGCAGGGAAGAGCAGGGAAGAGCAGGGAAGAGTGTAGAGCAGGGAAGAGCAGGGAAGGGCAGGGAAGAGTGTAGAGCAGGGAAGAGCAGGGAGGAGCAGGGAAGTGTGTAGAGCAGGGAAGAGCAGGGAAGAGCAGGGAAGTGTGTAGAGCAGGGAAGAGAAGGGAAGGGCAGGGAAGGGCGTAGAGCAGGCAAGAGCAGGGAAGAGTATAGAGCAGGGAAGAGCAGGGAAGGGCAGGGAAGAGTAGGGAAGAGCAGGGAAGAGCAGGGAAGGGCAGGGAAGAGCAGGGAAGAGTGTAGAGCAGGGAAGAGCAGGGAAGAGTGTAGAGCAGGGAAGAGCAGGGAAGAGCAGGGAAGAGAAGGGAAGAGCAGGGAAGTGTGTAGAGCAGGGAAGGGCAGGGAGGAGTGTAGAGCAGGGAAGAGCAGGGAAGAGTGTAGAGCAGGGAAGAGCAGGGAAGAGCAGGGAAGGGCAGGGAAGGGCAGGGAAGAGTGTAGAGCAGGGAAGAGCAGGGAAGAGTGTAGAGCAGGGAAGAGCAGGGAAGAACAGGGAAGAGTGTAGAGCAGGGAAGAGCAGGGAAGAGTGTGGAGCAGGGAAGAGCAGGGAAAAGTGTAGAGCAGGGAAGAGCAGGGAAGAGCAGGGAGGAGCAGGGAAGTGTGTAGAGCAGGGAAGAGCAGGGAAGAGCAGGGAAGTGTGTAGAGCAGGGAAGAGCAGGGAAGGGCAGGGAAGAGTGTAGAGCAGGGAAGAGCAGGGAAGAACAGGGAAGAGTGTAGAACAGGGAAGAGCAGGGAAGAGTGTGGAGCAAGGAAGAGCAGGGAAAAGTGTAGAGCAGGGAAGAGCAGGGAGGACTAGGGAAGTGTGTAGAGCAGGGAAGAGCAGGGAAGTGTGTAGAGAAGGGAAGAGCAGGGAAGAGTGTAGAGCAGGGAAGAGCAGGGAAGAGCAGGGAAGTGTGTAGAGCAGGGAGGAGCAGGGAAGAGCGTAGAGGAGGGAAAGGCAGGGAAGAGCAGGGAAGAGTGTAGAGCAGGGAAGAGTGTAGAGCAGGGTAGAGCAGGGAAGAGCAGGGAAGAGCAGGGAATTGTGTAGAGCAGGGAAGAGCAGGTAAGAGCAGGGAAGAGTGTAGAGCAGGGAAGAGTGTAGAGCAGGGAAGAGCAGGGAAGAGCAGGGAAGCGCAGGGAAGAGCAGGGAAGTCTGTAGAGCAGGGAAGAGCAGCGAAGTGTGTAGAGCAGGGAACAGCAGGGAAAAGCAGGGAAGAGCAGGGAATTGTGTAGAGCAGGGAAGAGCAGGTAAGAGCAGGGAAGTGTGTAGAGCAGGGAAGAGCAGGGAATAGTGTAGAGCAGGGAAGAACAGGGGAAAGCAGGGAAGTGTGTAGAGCAGGGAAGAGCAGGGAAGAGCAGGGAAGAGCAGGGAAGAGTGTAGAGCAGGGAAGAGTGAAGAGCAGGGAAGAGCGTAGAGCAGGGAAGAGCAGGGAAGAGCAGGGAAGTCTGTAGAGCAGGGAAGAGTGTAGAGCAGGGAAGGGCAGGGAAGAGTCAGGGAAGAGCAGGGAAGAGCAGGGAAGAGCAGGGAAGTGTGTAGAGCAGGGAAGAGCAGGGTAGTGTGTAGAGCAGGGAAGAGCAGGGAAGAGCAGGGAAGAGTATAGAGCAGGGAAGAGCAGGGAAGTGTGTAGAGCAGGGAATAGCAGGGAAGAGCAGGGAAGTGTGTAGAGCAGGGAAGAGGAGGGAAGAGCAGGGAAGAGCAGGGAAGTGTGTAGAGCAGGGAAGAGCAGGGAAGTGTGTAGAGCAGGGAATAGCAGGGAAGAGCAGGGAAGAGCAGGGAAGAGCAGGGAATTGTGTAGAGCAGGGAAGAGCAGGTAAGAGCAGGGAAGTGTGTAGAGCAGGGAAGAGCAGGGAATAGTGTAGAGTAGGGAGGAGCAGGGGGAAAAAAAGGGAATAGTGTAGAGCAGGGAAGAGCAGGGAAGAGCAGGGAAGAGTGTAGAGCAGGGAAGTGTGTAGAAAAGGGAAGAGAAGGAAAGAGCAGGTTAGTGTGTAGAGCAGGGAAGAGCAGGGAAGAGCAGGGAAGTGTGTAGAGCAGGGAAGGTCAACATCTATAAACTTCAACATCGTCCCCACAGTGACCGTACGCACATATCACAACCAGAAGCCATGGATTACTGGCAACATCCTCACTGAGCTGCTGCTTTCAATGAGCGGGACACTAATCCAGATGCTTATATGAAATGTCGCTACGTCCTCCGACGAACCATCAAATAGGCAATACAGGACTAAGATCGAATCCTACTACACTGGCTCTGACGCTCGTCGGATGTGGCTGGGCTTGCAAACTATCACAGATTACAAAGGGAAACCCTGCCGAGAGCTGACCAGTGACGCAAGCCTACCAGACGGGCCACCCCCAGATGGTGAGGGTAGGCAACAACACATCCGCCACGCTTACCCTAAACACGGGGGCCCCTCACTCCCTGCTCACCCATGACTTCGTGACCGCGCATGACTCCAACACCCTCCTTAAGTTTCCCGACGACACGATGGTGGTAGGCCTGAACGATGAGACAGCCTATAGGGAGGAGGTCAGAGACCTGGCAGAACAACCTCTCCCTCAATGTGGGCAAGACAAAGGACCTTATCGTGGACTACAGAAAACGGAGGGCAGAACACGCACCCATTCACATCGACATTGCTGTAGTGGAGCGGGTCAAGTTCCTCGGTGTCCAAATCACTAAGGCCCTATCATGGTCCAAATGCACCTACACAGTCATGAAGAGGGCACGACAATGCCTCTTCCCCCTCAGGAGGCTGAAAAGATTTGGCATGGGCCCTCAGATCCTCAAAAAGTTCTACAGCGGCTCCATTGAGAGCATCTTGACTGGCTGCATCACCACTTGGTATGACAACTGCTCAGCATCTGACGCCAAGGCGCTACAGAGGGTAATGCATACGGCCCAGTACATCACTGGTGCCGAACTCCCTGCCATCCAGAACCTCTATACCAGACGGTGTCAGAGGAAGGCCCCAAAATATGTCAAAGACTTCAGCCACCAAGTCATAGTGTTCTCTCTGCTACCGCACGGAAAGCGGTACCGAAGCGCCAAGTCTGGGACCAAAAGGCTCCTGAGCAGCTTCTAACCCGAAAGACATAAGACTGCTGAACAGTTAATCAAATGTTTGCACACTCACTAGACTCTACCCACACACTCACACATACTACACTGACACACCAACACACACACACACACGCTACATAAGCTCACACATACAAAACACACACACACACACATGCATATGTATGGCAACTGCTCGGCATCTGACCATAAGGCGCTACACAGGGTAGTGCGAACGGCCCAGTACATCACTAGGACCAAGCTGCCTGACATCCAGGACCTATATAATAGGCAGTCAGAGGAGGTGTCAGAGGTGTCAGAGGAAAGCCCATTAAATTGTCAGAGACTCCAGCCACCCAAGTTATAGACTGTTTCCTCTGCTACCGCACGGCAAGCGGTACCGGAGCACCAAGTCTAGGACCAAAAGGCTCCTTAACAGCTTCTACCCCCAAGCCATAAGACTGCTGAACAATTAATCAAATGGCTATTTACATTATATTACACTGCTGCTACTTGCTGTTTATTATTTATGCATAGTCTGCAGACGTGTTGCTGTGCGTTTTGTTGCTGTGCGTTTTGCTGCCAACTTTACTTTACTTTGCTAGCTGACAACTTTACGTTTTTTGTTTTGTTTTTGTTTTTAATTATCGTTTATATTTTTAGTTTTTCCATCGCAACTTTTTTCCCTCATTCAACTTTTTCACTCCGGACGCTTTATCTGGACATGGTTCGTCAACACCTTCAACAGCCGAAGCTAAGTAGTAACATTAACATGATGTCTTCTAATTGCAGTCGCTGTACTCATAATATACAGGAGAACGATCGCCTTACGGCGAGAATAGCTGTGTTACAAGCCCAGCTTCAGACGCAATCGTTAGGCAAGGGTAATTTCAGTGTAGGAAAGGAAGAAACAGCGTCTGTGCCACCAGTAAGTACAGATAGTAACGTTAGTATAAATCCCCACGCACAGTCCCCGCAGCCGGACAACTTTCTCATGGCTTCTGGAGGGAAATGCTGTTGGAATGCTCAACCGGTGTCGCTCATTCAGCCGACAGAAACTTTCAACCGGTTCTCCCCATTATGTAGCGAGTCGGAGTCTGAGTCTGAGTCTTCTCTTGTCTCTACTCCTCCCGTTACGGGGTCTGAGACGCCGAAGGCTCCCACCATTAGCTCTGACAAATTGAAAACCCTAGTCATTGGCGACTCCATTACCCGCAGTATTAGACTTAAAGCGAATCACCCAGCGATCATACACTGTTTACCAGGGGGCAGGGCTACCGACGTTAAGGCTAATCTAAAGATGGTGCTGGCTAAAGCTAAATCTGGCGAGTGTAGAGAGTATAGAGATATTGTTATCCACGTCGGCACCAACGATGTTAGGATGAAACAGTCAGAGGTCACCAAGTGCAACATAGCTTCAGCGTGTAAATCAGCTAGAAAGATGTGTCGGCATCGAGTAATTGTCTCTGGCCCCCTCCCAGTTAGGGGGAGTGACGAGCTCTACAGCAGAGTCTCAGCACTCAATCGCTGGTTGAAAACTGTTTTCTGCCCCTCCCAAAAGATAGAATTTGTAGATAATTGGCCCTCTTTCTGGGACTCACCCACAAACAGGACCAAGCCTGACCTGCTGAGGAGTGACGGACTCCATCCTAGCTGGAGGGGTGCTCTCATCTTATCTACCAACATAGATAGGGCTCTAACTCCTCTAGTCCCACAATGAAATAGGGTGCAGGCCAGGCAGCAGGCTGTTAGCCAACCTGCCAGCTTAGTGGAGTCTGCCAATAGCACAGTCAGTGTAGTCAGCTCAGCCATACCCATTGAGACTGTGTCTGTGCCTCGACCTAGGTTGGGCAAAACTAAACATGGCGGTGTTCGCCTTAGCAATCTTATTAAGTTAAAGACCTCCTCCATTCTTGCCATTATTGAAAGAGATCGTGATACCTCACATCTCAAAATAGGGTTACTTAAACGCCAAACTCATCTTACTACAGGACCTGTCAGCTGGAATACGCCGAAAGCGCCGAGAATTTGACGAGGTGAAGAAATACTCCATTGACCGAGGCATCTTTAGGGGATTCAAATACCCAAACGAGCTCAGGATTCTTTACCAAGGAGCCCTGCGACACTTCAAAACTCCCGAAGAGGCAAAACGTTTTTTGAAAGACAACCCCGGTCAATGAGAAATGGACCAATGACTAAATGCGATTACTATTATTACTAAAGGAGGTAAGACAACATATAGCCGATATCCAAAGACCCACCCGCCCTGCTAAATGTCATTATAGCCGTCTAATCTATATTTATGTTCCTTTAGCTGAGAGGGATAGGCTCCATATTATAACCTAGGCCTACTATATGTAGGCTGGGCTATTGATTTTATTTTCTCCCATTTTTAATGTGGTCTGGACGGGGGCTACGTTGTCATTTACCCAATGCGGGGCGGAGAGGATGAGGCATTTCTTTGGTGGGGAGGGGGAGACGTTGTGCGTTGCTAACTGTTCCCGTTTTTTTTTGTTGTTGTTGTTGGAACACAGAATTGTGACTGAGCGGGGAGGTAATAGATCCAACGGGATATGTCGAGTTGTTTGGGAACTCGGCTGGGGTGTTCAGAGACTGTTATTTTATGTAAACCATTTATTTTCCTTTTATGTGAACGCAGCTGTAACTACTATCCACCTTTACCCAGAGATGACTTGCACTAAAGTTCGATTACTGTTCGATGACGATGACTAGTACCTTAAATCTATTGACATGGAACTGCCATGGTCTAGGTCATGCAATAAAACGGAAAAAGATACTATGTGCTCTAAAAAAGGAAAAAGCAGACATCGCGCTATTGCAAGAGACACACCTCTGTGATGCTGAACATGCCAAACTCCGCAGAGCTTGGGTGGGACAGGTGTATTTCTCATCTTTCAAATCCAACAGTAGAGGCACAGCCATACTTATCCATAAGAATGTTCCATTCATAATTGACAAAAACATATCTGATCCGGAGGGGAGATTTATTTTGATAACTGGGTCACTGTATGGGCAACCAATTACTCTCTTAAACATATACGCCCCTAACACAGATACTCCTGCTTTTATGTCGAAAATGATAACCCTGTTCAATGAGCATTGTGTTTCCTTTGGAGTGTTGGCCGGAGATTTTAATTGTACCCTGAACCCAACCCTAGACAAATCATCTCAAGTCCCCACCACAAATCCTAGATCTGCAAAGATGTTGAACTCTCTTACTAAAGAGATGGGACTGATAGATATCTGGAGAGAGACTAATAGCTCATCTATGGACTATACATACTACTCTAATGTCCATAACACCTACTCCCGTATAGATTACATTTTTATCCCAAAGAGTTTCATAAATTCAGCCACGTGTAGAATCGGACCCATAGCGCTTTCGGATCACGCCTTTGTCCACCTCCGCTTTGACCTCTGCAAAAACATCCCGAGGTCAAAGAGCTGGAAATTCAACACCTCCATGCTATCAAACGAAGCATTCCATACATTGGTAACTACATGGATAGACAACTACACACAAGACAACAAAGATTCTCCTGTTTCTCCGGCCACAATGTGGGACGCTGCTAAAGCCACACTAAGAGGTCATCTAATTGCATATGCTTCCTCTAAGAAAAAAGCAATGGAAGCACACAGGCTAGATCTGGAGAGGGAGCTGGAACGCTGTGAAAAAGTACATAAACAATCCACAGACAGCACCTCCTGGAGTCAACTTAAAGCAGCCAAAGCCAAACTGAATTTGGACTATACTCGGGAGATAAAAAAAATAGTTTTCTTTACTAAACAGAAATACCATGAGTATAGCAATAGGCCTAGTAGATTGCTTGCTTATCAATTAAAAAAAGAGCAGTCAGAGCGTACAATTATGGCTATCCGAACAGCAGAGGACGAGGTCACATATGACCCAAAAAAGATCAATTTAACTTTTCATGATTTTTACTGCAAACTATATACCTCTGAGAGAAAACACACGGAAGCAGAACTCCACTCCTTCCTAGAGGGAATCTCGCTACCTAAACTATCAGAGACTGACCAAGAAGATCTCAACTCCCCCTTCACTCCTGAGGAGATCCTGGAGGCAATTACCTCCATGCCACCTAACAAGTCCCCAGGCCCAGATGGATTCCCCAGAGAGTTCTACAAAGCTTTTTGGCCCCAGCTTAGCCCTATTTTCATGCCAATGCTGGAGGATTTTTGTAAAAACAGAGTTCTCCCAGACTCAATGCGCACAGCTCGCATTACAGTGTTGCTCAAAAAAGACAAGGACCCCCTATCCTGCTCCTCCTTCCGGCCCATAAGCTTGTTGGATTTCGACTACAAAATAATTACCAAATTGCTGGCCAAAAGACTAAACACTCTTCTTCCCAAAATAATAAAAGCGGACCAAACTGGATTTATTAGAGACAGATACTCTTCTGATAACATTCGCCGTCTTTTTGATATTATTGATCAAGTAAACGCACAGAAGACCCCTGTCCTGCTGGCTTCACTGGATGCTGAGAAGGCGTTCGACAGGATGGAGTGGAGCTTTTTGTTCTCAGTCTTAGAAAAGTTCAATATGGGCCCAAACTTTATTAAATGGATCAAATCACTATACTCTCATCCAAATGCCATGGTGACTACTAACGGACTGAACTCTGACAGATTCCCTTTGGGACGGGGCACAAGACAAGGGTGCTCGCTATCCCCCCTGCTCTACTTGTTGGGGGCGGAGCCTCTGGCAGAGTTGATAAGGAGCAATCCAAGTATTACAGGTGTTCCTGCAGGCGGCCTGCAGCACAAGATTTCGCTTTACGCGGATGATGTCTTGCTCTACATATCCAACCCTGAGAAATCCCTTCCTCCCATTTTAGACACAATTGCTCAGTATGGCACGTTTTCAGGTTATAAGATTAATTTTAACAAATCCACTGTCTGCCCTCTCAATATTACACTCACCAGTTCTATGAAGACACTATGCCCATTCCAATGGAAGACACAGGGGTTTCAATACCTTGGGATATTCATAACACCAGATCTGAATAGGCTTTTCAAGGAGAATTATCTTCCACTCCTGGATCGAATCAAAAACAACCTCCAAACCTGGATCTCCCTCCCAATTAGCTTAGTAGGAAGAATTAATGTAATCCGTATGAACATCCTCCCTAGACTGAACTATTTATTTCAGATGCTCCCATGCTATCTCCCAGCTTCCTTTTTCAAAACAATTAACCAAAGCATCACCAAATTTATATGGGGCAATAAAAAACCTAGGATCAAGCTCTCCACTCTATCGAAACCTGAATCTAAGGGCGGTCTTGCCCTTCCCTCCCTTCAATTGTACTACTGGTCTGCCCAAATCCGCAACATGCTAACATGGATCACAAACAGACAAGAGTCAACATGGATCCAGATAGAAGCCCAATCCTGTGGTTCATTGCCACTAAGCTCAACTATATTCATTAATAACTTTAGTGAAGTGGGCAACATAGCCAAAACATTTGTGATTTACAGCACCCTACTAGCGTGGAGGGACTGTAGGAAATACCTGGGCATCTCCTCCCAAATATGCTCTCACTCGCCTATAGTAGGCAACCCAGACTTGCCAAAAGCCCTGAGGGATGCCAACTTTAATCTTTGGCATACTCTAGGAATCAGGACCTTTTCAGACCTATTTCATCAGAAGACCACTACACTGAAATCCTTTCAAGAGCTCTGCAGTGAATTCAATGTGCCAAGATCCCATTTTTTTTAATATCTTCAAATTAGACATGTCATCTCCTCATTTACTTCCAAGAGGAGGTTTAGAACTCAGTTGAACGAAGTTGAAACCCTTCTTGTCACAGCACAATCCATTAAAGGCAAAATATCCTATATCTATAGACTCCTTTCTGAGAAAGGAGGCTCCTCCTTTACTCCTTTGAAAATAATCTGGGAAAAGGACCTTGGTCTGACTATCAGTGATGAGTTATGGGCGGAGGTTTGCGACAGGGTATACTGCTCCTCTACTAATGTAAAAATGAAAGAATCTAATTACAAATTTTTGTACAAATTTTATTACACTCCCTTGAGACTCCATAAAATGAAAACAGACATTTCTCCTAACTGTAAAAGATGTACCTCTGAAAGTGGAACCTATATGCATGTATTTTGGAGCTGTAGAGAGATTGCCAGATTTTGGCAATCTATACATACTGCTGCACAGAAAATACTAGATGTACAGTTTGATATGACCCCGTGTCTCTATCTTCTTAATGCCCAGCAGGACTTTGTTCTTGATCCTGACAGAGAAAATTTGCTCATGACCATTACATACTTTGCTAAGAAATGTATCCTTCTATTGTGGGCCTCTAGTACCTCTCCTACATTTAAAATGTGGATTGACCAGATTGTTGACTTTCTCCCTCTTGAAAAGCTCACTTATGACCTCCACAAGAGACAGCCCAAGTTTGATAGACTCTGGTCTCCACTACTCCACTATATCTCAAATTGGACAGAGTGAATGGGGGGATCGGGGAGGTGAGCAGATGCGTGTTGTGTAAGGTGCTGTAAAATCTAAAAACTAATCATTGGCTCGTCATCTCAGCTAAGGCTGGAAATAGCAAATAAGAACCTTGATAGTGCTGCTGCAAGTTCTACATTTTAAATTTTGTTATAATTATTATTTGTGTGTATGTGTGTATGTATGTATATGTAGGTATGTATATATGTATATATATATATATATAACATTTTTTTTATTATTATTATTATTATTATTTTTAAGTCTGTCACATCTGTGAATGTGGAATGTGTTTGGTTGGTTGTTTGAAAACTTAATAAAACTTTAAATTGAAAAAAAAAATAGGGTTACTTAATGTTAGATCCCTCACTTCAAAGGCAGTCATAGTCAATGAACTAATCACTGATCATAATCTTGATGTGATTGGCCTGACTGAAACATGGCTTAAGCCTGATGAATTTACTGTGTTAAATGAGGCCTCACCTCCTGGTTACACTAGTGACCATATCCCCCGTGCATCCCGCAAAGGCGGAGGTGTTGCTAACATTTACGATAGCAAGTCTTTTGAGCTTCTAGTCATGAAATCTATGCAGCCTACTCATTCACTTTTTATAGCTACTGTTTACAGGCCTCCTGGGCCATATACAGCGTTCCTCTCTGAGTTTCCTGAATTCCTATCAGACCTTGTAGTCATAGCAGATCATATTCTAATTTTTGGTGATTTTAATATTCACATGGAGAAGTCCACAGACCCACTCCAAAAGTCTTTCGGAGCCATCATCGACTCAGTGGGTTTTGTCCAACATGTCTCTGGACCTACTCACTGCCACAGTCATACTCTGGACCTAGTTTTGTCCCATGGAATAAATGTTGTAGATCTTAATATTTTTCCACATAATCCTGGACTATCGGACCACCATTTTATTACGTTTGCAATCGCAACAAATAATCTGCTCAGACCCCAACCAAGGAGCATCAAAAGTCGTGCTATAAATTCTCAGACAACACAAAAATTCCTTGATGCCCTTCCAGACTCCTTCTGCCTACCCAAGGACGTCAGAGGACAAAAATCAGTTAACCACCTAACTGAGGAACTCAATTTAACCTTGCGCAATACCCTAGATGCAGTTGCACCCCTAAAAACGAAAAACATTTGTCATAAGAAACTAGCTCCCTGGTATACAGAAAATACCCGAGCTTTGAAGCAAGCTTCCAGGAAATTGGAACGGAAATGGCGCCACACCAAACTGGAAGTCTTCCGACTAGCTTGGAAAGACAGTACCGTGCAGTACCGAAGAGCCCTCACTGCTGCTCGATCATCCTACTTTTCCAACTTAATCGAGGAAAATAAGAACAATCCAAAATTTCTTTTTGATACTGTTGCGAAACTAACTAAAAAGCAGCATTCCCCAAGAGAGGATGGCTTTCACTTCAGCAGTAATAAATTCATGAACTTCTTTGAGGAAAAGATCATGACCATTAGAAAGCAAATTACGGACTCCTCTTTGAATCTGCGTATTCCTCCAGGGCTTAGCTGTCCTGGATCTGCACAGCTCTGCGAGGGCCTGGGATCGGGAGAGACACTTAAGTGTTTTAGTACTATATCTCTTGACACAATGATGAAAATAATCATGGCCTCTAAACCTTCAAGCTGCATACTGGATCCTATTCCTACTAAACTGCTGAAGGAGCTGCTTCCTGTGCTTGGCCCTCCTATGTTGAACATAATAAACAGCTCTCTATCCACCGGATGTGTACCAAACTCACTAAAAGTGGCAGTGATAAAGCCTCTCTTGAAAAAGCCAAACCTTGACCCGGAAAATATAAAAAACTATCGGCCTATATCGAATCTTCCATTCCTCTCAAAAATTTTAGAAAAAGCTGTTGCGCAGCAACTCACTGCCTTTCTGAAGACAAACAATGTATACGAAATGCTTCAGTCTGGTTTTAGACCCCATCATAGCACTGAGACTGCACTTGTGAAGGTGGTAAATGACCTTTTAATGGCGTCAGACCGAGGCTCTGCATCTGTCCTGGTGCTACTAGACCTTAGTGCTGCCTTTGACACCATCGATCACCACATTCTTTTGGAGAGACTGGAAACCCAAATTGGTCTACACGGACAAGTTCTGGCCTGGTTTAGATCTTACCTGTCGGAAAGATATCAGTTTGTCTCTGTGAATGGTCTGTCCTCTGACAAATCAACTGTACATTTCGGTGTTCCTCAAGGTTCCGTTTTAGGACCACTATTGTTTTCACTATATATTTTACCTCTTGGGGATGTTATTCGAAAACATAATGTTAACTTTCACTGCTATGCGGATGACACACAGCTGTACATTTCAATGAAACATGGTGAAGCCCCAAAATTGCCCTCGCTAGAAGCCTGTGTTTCAGACATAAGGAAGTGGATGGCTGAAAACTTTCTACTTTTAAACTCGGACAAAACAGAGATGCTTGTTCTAGGTCCCAAGAAACAAAGAGATCTTCTGTTAAATCTGACAATTCATCTTGATGGTTGTAAAGTCGTCTCAAATAAAACTGTGAAGGACCTCGGCGTTACTCTTGACCCTGATCTCTCTTTTGACGAACATATCAAGACTGTTTCAAGGACAGCTTTTTTCCATCTACGTAACATTGCAAAAATCAGAAATTTTCTGTCCAAAAATGATGCAGAAAAATTAATCCATGCATTTGTTACTTCTAGGTTAGACTACTGCAATGCTCTACTTTCCGGCTACCCGGATAAAGCACTAAATAAACTTCAGTTAGTGCTAAATACGGCTGCTAGAATCCTGACTAGAACCAAGAAATTTGATCATATTACTCCAGTGCTAGCTTCCCTACACTGGCTTCCTGTTAAGGCAAGGGCTGATTTCAAGGTTTTACTGTTAACCTATAAAGCGTTACATGGGCTTGCTCCTACCTATCTTTCCGAGTTGGTCCTGCCGTACATACCAATACGTACGCTACGGTCACAAGACGCAGGCCTCCTAATTGTCCCTAGAATTTCTAAGCAAACAGCGGGAGGCAGGGCTTTCTCCTATAGATCTCCATTTTTATGGAACAGTCTGCCTACCCATGTGAGAGACGCAGACTCGGTCTCAACCTTTAAGTCTTTACTGAAGACTTATCTCTTCAGTAGGTCATATGATTGAGTGTAGTCTGGCCCAGGAGTGTGAAGGTGAACGGAAAGGCTCTGGAGCAACGAACCGCCCTTGCTGTCTCTGCCAGGCCGGTTCCCCTCTCTCCACTGGGATTCTCTGCCTCTAACCCTGTTACAGGGGCTGAGTCACTGGCTTGCTGGTGCTCTTTCATGCCGTCCCTAGGAGGGGTGCGTCACTTGAGTGGGTTGAGTTACTGACGTGATCTTCCTGTCTGGGTTGGCGCCCCCCCTTGGTTTGTGCTGTGGTGGAGACCTTTGTGGGCTATACTCGGCCTTGTCTCAGGATTGTAAGTTGGTGGTTGAGGATTTCCCTCTAGTGGTGCGGGGGCTGTGCTTTGGCAAAGTGGGTGGGGTTATATCCTTCCTGTTTGGCCCTGTCCGGGGGTTTCTTCGGATGGGGCCACAGTGTCTCCTGACCGCTCCTGTCTCAGCCTCCAGTATTTATGCTGCAGTAGTTTATGTGTCGGGGGGCTAGGGTCAGTTGGTTACCTGGAGTACTTCTCCTGTCTTATCCAGTGTCCTGTGTGAATTTAAGTATGCTCTCTCTAATTCTCTCGTTCTCTCTTTCTCTCTGAGAACCTGAGCCCTAGGACCATACGTCAGGACTACCGGGCATGATGACACCTTGCTGTCCCCAGTCCGCCTGGCCTTGCTGCTATTCCAGTTTCAACTGTTCTGCCTGCGGTTATGGAACCCCTACCTGTCCCAGACCTGCTGTTTTCAACTCTTAATGATCGGCTATGAAAAGCCAACTGAGATTTATTCCTGATTATTATTTGACCATGCTTGTCATTTATGAACATTTTGAAAATCTTGGCTCTCTCTAATTTTCTCCTTCTCTCTTTCTTTCTCTCGGAGGACCTGGGCCCTAGGACCTTGCGTCGGGACTGCCGCCCGTGGTGACTCCTTGCTGTCCCCAGTCCGCCTGGCCTTGCTGCTATTCCAGTTTCAGCTGTTCTGCCTGCGGTTATGGAACCGCCACCTGTCCCAGACCTGTTGTTTTTCAACTCTTGATGATCGGCTATGAAAAGCCAACTGAAAATTATTCATGATTATTATTTGACCATGCTTGTCACTTATGAACATTTTCAACATCTTGGCATAGTTCTGTTATAATCTCCACCCGGCACAGCCAGAAGAGGACTGGCCACCCCTCATAGCCTGGTTCCTCTCTAGGTTTCTTCCTAGGTTTTGGCCTTTCTAGGGAGTTTTTCCTAGCCACCGTGCTTCTACACCTGCATTACTAGCTGTTTGGGGTTTTAGGCTGGGTGTCTGTACAGCACTTCGAGATATTAGCTGATGTACGAAGGGCTATATAAAATAAAATTGATTGATTGATTGATGATAGTCACTTCACCCCTTCCTACATGTACAAATTACCTTGACTAACCTGTACCTCCGCACACTGACTCGGTACCGGTACCCCAGGTATATAGCCTCGTTATTGTTATTTTATTGTGTTACTTTTACTTTAGTTTATTTGGTAAATATTTTCTCTCTTCTTGAACTGCACTGTTGGTTGAGGGCTTGTAAATAAGCATTTCACAGTAAGGTCTACACTTGTTGTAGTCGGCGCATGTGACAAATACAGTTTGATTTGATTTGACACCACACACACAGTCACACACATAGACACACTTTCATGCTGCTGCTACTCTGTTTATTATATATCATGATTGCCTAGTGACTTTTACCCCTACCTACCTGTTCATACAGTATTACCTTGATGACCTCAACTACCTGGTAGCCCTGCACATTGACTTGGCACTGGAACTCCTTGTATTTGGCCTCGCTATTGTTCTCATTGTCTTATTATTGCCTTTTTTATTCAGCAAATATGTGTCTTACTTCTTAACTCTGTATTGTTGGGAATGGGCTCGTAAGTTAGCATTACACTGTAAAGTCTACACCTGTTTAGTTCGGCGCATCTCACTAATAACATTTTATTTGAAATTATTTGACTTACCTAGGGGTTAGGGACAGGGGGTTGACTTGGAATTGGGTAGCAGGCCTAAATTGAGGTAAAATAGCTCATGATATTGATCATCAGTTTTTATCCTGTCTTGTATGGCCATCTAGTGAGGGTACCTGGCCTGCTACAGCCACAGTGGATTATGGGGACTGTAGTCATGTACCTTGTAAGCTCTTGGCACTGGTGTAGTCCATGCTCCAGCTGACCAGGGCCATGGTGAGGCCCAGCAGCACCAGGAAGATCCAGTCCTCCCCCAGCTTGGTCACGATGTACCGCTGTATACGAGCCACACAGTCTGGACCAACACAATAAGTTATATTACTGTATGTGTTTAGGCCTCAATATAACTTTTACCGGGGGTTATTTACAGTGATGTAGATAGAACTAGTCCTTGTCTCTCACCTTGGCATTTGGAGTAGGGGCGTGGCTTCTTTGTGGAGGAGGTGTGGCTGAGATATGACTCCATGGTGACGGGGTTGGGATGTCGTTGGCCACGCCCCCGTCTGGCATTGACCATGTTGTTTTCTCCTGTCTGTTTCCTCCATTGTCTCTCTGTCAGCAGCCGTGTGGCTTCCCGCCTGGCAAAGCTACCCAGTTGTTCCCTGTACTCCCCGTAGAGCTGGACAGAGCAGAGACTACATTACCCAGGAAGCAATGTTAAATCTACATTACATTACCCAGAAGGCCCAGCGGGTTCCCTCTACTCGCCCATGGACATGGACAGAGCAGGATACTACATATACTTACCAAGAGCACCTCCCTGGATAGAGCAAAGACTATATAGTATTACCCAGAAACCCTTGCAGTTTCCTGGACAGAGCAGACTTCATTACCCAGAAAGCCTTTTAGTTCTCTTCATTACCAAGAGGCTCCCTAGGCCTTCTCCCCATAGAGCTGAACACTGAGATCAAAGACGACATTACCCAGAACCCCTTGCAGTTTCCTGTACAGAGCAGACTTCATAACCCAGAAAGCATTGCAGCTCTATTCACTACCAAGAGGCTCCCTGTAGGCCTTCTCCCCATAGAGCTGAACACTGAGGTAAAAGATTACATTAGCAAGAAAGCCCAGAAATCCCCAGGATGCAGTAGGGTTTTTTCATGTGTTGCATTGTCTTGAATTTGAGGTTAGGGAAGAAAGGCAGATGAGAGAGAGAGGAAGTGATTGGGAGTGGGAGGGCGAGAGAATCAGAGGAAATTAAAAGGGGGATCATAAATCAGAGCAGTAGAGAAAACTGGATCCGGCACAGTGGGATAGCTGGAGATAACGAGGTAGAGAGGGAATGTGCGGCGTATCTGTAAGGGATACACACCAACCTGAATACCCTGCCGCAGGCCAGAAATAGACAAAATGGGCCAAGAGATCGGAAAAACCCCTCCCTGAGTGGAAGCTGGGCTGGACAGGAGCCAGGTTGCCAGAGGAAGAGATCCCAGGAAGACAGAACATTCCACACCTTCCTCTTCCAACACGCATGCACGGATGTACTCACGCACACACACACGCACGCACCCACGCTCGCACGCACGCACGCACGCACGCACGCACGCACGCACGCACGCACGCACGCACGCACGCACGCACGCACACACACACACACACACACACACACACACACACACACACACACACACACACACACACACACACACACACACAGGAGCTGCTCTAGGATCAGCTTTCACCACCCCACTCCTACACTTCAACCTACACAGGCTATAAAACACACCTGGACCTGGACCTGTGCTTCAAGACAAGTAATGCTTACACCTACAGTATATCTGCATACCACTAAGTTGCAACGCATGAGTCTAAATCAGTGGAAGAACTAAATCACTGGCGCCAGACAGTCCTGTATCAGGTTCTCACAGGAGAGGAAAGCTGATGCAACCAACCTACCAGGAGGCCTACTGACAACCATGTCAGATGATACCAGGGTTGTGGAGAAATCCAATTTGATTTTATAGGAGAATTTACATTGAATTCAATTCAAATTTCAACAAGTTTGGACTGTTGGAATTAGAATTGAATTGGAATTGTAAAAACATGTAATCTTTAGAATTTAATTGGAATTCAATATTTGTACATTTCCCAGTTAATATACAAAAATTGACAGCATGATTTGTTTTAAATAATATCAACTTGTATTCCTATATTTCCAGTATAGCTAAGCTGTATGAACAGTGGCATCATGAAAGCCTGAAGGAATTAAATTGGAATTGGAATTTGTCTGGTATAATATTGAATTGGGAAAATTTATTATTGAAATTTACTTGAATTGTAATTGAGAATTATTTACATTTTGTTTGAATTCAAAGACTGACCTGGAATTAGATTGTAATTTGTGGAATTAACCGGAACCCTGGATAATACAGGTGCAACTGTTGTTCATTTCAAAATGGCTTTGTGTATTTATGCAGAGTAAAAGCATTAACGATGTGACACTAGTGATTTGTGTTTCACTGTTTCTAAATCTCTTTATTCAAAGACTCAATCATGGACACTCTTACTGACAGTTGTGGCTGCTTTGTGTGATGTATTGTTGTCTCTAACTTCTTGACCTTTGTGCTGT
Organism: Salvelinus alpinus; assembly: GCF_045679555.1. Lineage (NCBI taxonomy): Eukaryota > Metazoa > Chordata > Actinopteri > Salmoniformes > Salmonidae > Salvelinus > Salvelinus alpinus. Next base: position 33,344,699 of record NC_092089.1, on the reverse strand, counting down.
TGACTGTGCCCAGTAATGTTTGTACCATGTTTTGTGCTGCTACCATGTTGTGTTGCTACCATGTTGTTGTCATGTTGTGTTGCTACCATGCTGTGTTGTCATGTGTTTCTGCTTTGCTATGTTGTTGTCTTAGGTCTCTCTTTATGTAGTATTGTGTTGTCTCTCTTGTTGTGATGTGTGTTTTGTCCTATATTTATATTTATTTAAAATAAAAATGTATCCCAGGCCCCGTCCCCGCAGGAGGCCATTTGCCTTTTGGTAGGCCGTCATTGTAAATAAGATGTGTTCTTAACTGACTGCCTGGTTAAATAAAGGTTAAATAAAAATTCCAGGGGCAATGTCTAGGCTACTTTGAGGGATTCATTTTTTGTGAACAATAAACGGTCAACAACAATAACGCTGAACTGCCTTGTGCAATGTTTCCCCTTGGTTAAACCTCTCGACTCATTCCCCATAGTGACCCTTCCCTATACCCTAATAGAGTGATGGAATTACAGGCTATAGTGAGGCTGGTGTTAAACACATCTTATGTTGCCAACTGTTCTTGAACACACCTCTTAAAAGTTATTTTGATGTTTTGAAAGTCCTATTGCAAATGTTACTGCAAGTGAGCAAACTATCTCTACTATCTGTTCACTCCTATTCAAAACAACGCTGTATTATATCCAGAGGCTTATGAACTGCCATGCAACAAGCATTTACTCAATTGTTTTCATTCTGACACTTACACTGTAATAGCTGTACTAACAGTGGATCTATAATTCATTTAGATAAAAAACAAGTAGAACAGTGATGTCTTGCCAGGGCAAGTTGACTTGAATGTTCCCTCTCTTGAGGAAGCAATAGACATTATACTGTATTGATCACATGTACATACAGTAAGTACACATATAAGTGAAATTGTCCCAATACTTTTGGTTCCCTAAAATGGGGGGACGATGTACAAAAAGTTATGTTCTTTTTACACTGTTCACCGGATATGGATGAAAATACCCTCATATTAAAGCTGACAGTCTGCACTTTAACCTCCTAGTAATTGTATAATTTCAAATCCAAAGTGCTGGAGTACAGAGCCAAAACAACAAAACATGTGTCACTGTCCCAATACTTCTGGAGCTCACTGTATAACCCCTCAAAAGATACATACGCATTTAACAGCTTAAGATAAATATATAATCCTGTTGCATACTGTACCTGTTCTGTGGCTGCTTTCTTGGGCATTCTTTAATGGGACTGTTCTCTCCCTGTCCTACAGTATTATATGTGACTGTAATACCAGGTCAACACTAAACATTAACAACACAACGCTATCAATCTGGGATGAACAAACAGGCAGGACAGGTAAAAAAACAGGAACCTGGGGAGTGATGACAAAAATGAGAGGGGGAGACAGAGGGTGAGAGACAGACAGTACGATAGATCGAGAGATCGAAAGATAAGACACGGAATGAAAGAATGAATCAACCACAGGGAGAAAAGAGTATCTCTCTCTAGAGAAAGAAAGAGAGAGAAATAGAAAGAGAGACAGCGTGAGAGAGTCTGAGACCTGTGATACATCTATCACTGAGAGCCTATCACTCTTCATCTGTCAGCCTGTGTTTGTCCTGTGTCACTGTGTGACCCTGTGTGTGGAGTCATACACTGTACACTCCACTCAATACACTGATAACCCATTCACTACTATTCCACACACATACTCACCATGCCAAAGGACTCAATACGCACAAAGCCAGAGAGAAACTAGCTCAGGGTTCAATCCTACCTATTTTTTTATATTGAAATACATACAAGTGGTATCCAAGAAACACTCACTTCAAAACCAACCTGATGTGGGAGTTGTAAGGGCCTCTATGTGCCTCAACTAGAAGATTAACAGTCAATCACTAAGTCCATCAGTAACAACACTGAACGGAAGGAAGAGAGGAGGTATAGAACCGCTTAGAATGAACAGGGAAGAAACTTTCGATGACTTTAGGGAGGGGAGAGCTGGAGAGAGGGAAAGAGAAGTAGATAGAGAGAGAAATAGAGAGGGGTCGCGAGAGACTCGGAGGGAGAGAGAGGGGGGGGGTGTAGAGAGAGACTCAGGAAGAGAAAGAGAGAGAGAGAGAGAGAGAAAGAGAAGGATATAGAGAGAATCAGGGAGAGTGAGAGGGGTAAAGATAGACTCAGGGAGAGAGTGTGATAGAGAGAGAGAGAGAGAGAGAGAGAGAGATAGGGGTAGAGAGAGAGACTCACGGAGAGAGAGAGAGAGAGAGAGAGAGCGAGAGAGAGAGAGAGAGAGAGAGAGAGAGAGAGAGAGAGAGAGAGAGAGAGAGAGAGAGACAGATAATATATTTCACTTGATTTGGCAATGTAAACATATTTTTCCTATTTCCCCCCCCCCCCCCCTTGAATTTAATCGAGAGAGAGACTCACAGAGAGAGTGAGAGCTGCTAACAGATTCAGAGAGTGAAGGGCAGGGTGACATTCAGAGTTAATTAAAAAATAATAATAACAACAGATTCCTGGGTCCCTGGTGAGTGTGTGTCTGTGTGGTGCCCCATGTCCTAATCTCTGTATCTGTCCGTCAGTGACTGGGTCAGATTATATTATTAACCTTGTGTCCCAAGACAGGGCTATATTGTCATATATATTGCTGACCACACATGCACGCACGCACGCACGCACGCAAACACACACACGCACGCGCGCGCGCATGCACACGGGTAATACATGGGTAATCTATAATACCAAGGAACGGGAAACCCACCCCTGTAGAAAATCATTGGCTCCAATAACAACACTCCCGTAACAATTTAGAGCATGCAAGTAAACCCTAACAGACAACCTATAAGGATAACCACACTGTTTTAGGACTTCACCTATAAGGATAACCACACTGTTTTAGGACTTCACCTATAAGGATAACCACACTGTTTTAGGACTTCACCTATAAGGATAACCACACTGTTTTAGGACTTCACCTATAAGGATAACCACACTGTTTTAGGACTTCACCTATAAGGATAACCACACTGTTTTAGGACATCCCCTATAAGGGTAAAACCACACTGTTTTAGGACTTCACCTATAAGGATAACCACACTGTTTTAGGACATCCCCTATAAGGGTAAAACCACACTGTTTTAGGACTTCACCTATAAGGATAACCACACTGTTTTAGGACATCCCCTATAAGGATAACCACACTGTTTTAGGACATCCCCTATAAGGGTAAAACCACACTGTTTTAGGACATCCCCTATAAGGGTAAAACCACACTGTTTTAGGACATCCCCTATAAGGGTAAAACCACACTGTTTTAGGACATCCCCTATAAGGGTAAAACCACACTGTTTTAGGACATCCCCTATAAGGGTAAAACCACACTGTTTTAGGACATCCCCAAGAGTCAATGTTTCATGCACAATAGTTTAAAGGTAATATTCCAAACACTGTGCAATATCTCTTCGCACATATCTTAAACACAATGTACATGTTTTCTTTAGTTGATTGAATGAAATATTGATTTTCTTAAGACATTTATATGCCAAGCAGTTTAAATTGAGAACATAACATTTTTTGAGAACACAAAATTGAGACCACTTGGCCACATGTAAATAAATATGTAACATTCTAACATAAACAATGTCAACATGACCTCTCAATAATTTGAAATTATGTGATGTTATAACATAATAAAGAAATATAAATAGGACTAGTAAAATATCAATATCAATAAAGGTCTTACCAGAATCTGGTCTAAGTTCAGACCGGTCTCAAAAGTGTTGATGCGCTCCTGCATCTTCCCTCCTCTCTTCTCAGGTGCTGTGTGATGTCACTCTGTCCTTCCTCTCTCTAATATACATTGTATATAACCTCTATCTGGATGTTACATCTGTCCTTTCTGTCCTTTAAGACATCCCTGTAAGAGTGACTGTACCTGCCTTCTTTTTGTCCAAGGGGAGGTAGTACAGTATCGTCCCCAATGACTTACAGGTATGGTCAATTAAGTACAACACACACACACACAGTCTTGTTTAACTAGCCTAGTGAGGACGCACAATTCAGTCCCATTCAAAATCCAATTTTCCCTAACCATTAACCCTAACCCTGAACCTAACCCTAGCTCCTAACCCTAAACTATCCCTAGCTCCTAACACTAACCCTAAACCTAATTCTAACCCTAACAGTAATTCTAACCTTAACCCTAAACCTCCTAGATATAGCATTTGACCTTGTAGGGGCTAACAAAATGGGTTGACAATAGGTTGTCAACAGCTATTCATTCTCCTAGGTCTATTCCCTATAAGCCAGTCGGCCAGTCAGCCAGTCAGTCTAGGAGACTCCAGCTATCCAGTCCAAGATTATAAAACTAACTAGGGACACCTCGCAGGGCATGAATGGAAGTAACCAACAATGCAGCTAAAAAAATTGAGTTAAAAAAATATTTACCAAATAAACTAAAGTAAAAGAAAATCTAATCAACCAAAAAGTAACACAATACATTTTCATAACAATAACGAGGCTATATACAAGCAGTACCAGTACCGAGTCAATGTGCAGGGTACAGGTTAGTCGAGATAATGTGTAAAGTGCAGAGATAATAAACAGCGTGTAGTGTAAAAACAAAGGGTGGGGTGTAAATAGTCCGGGTGGCCATTTGATTAGTTGTTCAGCAGTCTTATGGCTTGGGGGTAGAAGCTGTTAAGGAGCCTTTTGGTTCTAGACTTGGCGCTCTGGTACCGCTTGCCATGCAGTAGCAGAGAGAACAGTCTATGACTTTGGTGACTGGAGCCTTTGACAATTTTCTGGGCCTTCCTCTGACATCACCTTGTATAGAGGTCCTGGATGTCAGGAAGCTTGGCCCCAGTGATGTACTGGGCCATACTGGGTGGCAGGGTAGCCTAGTGGTTAGAGTGTTGGACTTATAACTGAAAGGTTGCCAGATCGAATCCCTGAGCTGACAAGGTAAAACTTTGTTCTTCTGCCCCTGAACAAGGCAGTTCCTAGGCTGTCATTGAAAATAAGAATTTGTTCTTAACTGACTTGCCTAGTTAAATAAAAAAACATTTTAAAGTATGCACTACCCTCTGTTGCGCCTTACAGTCAGATGCAGAGCAGTTGCCATACTAGGCGGTGATGCAACCGGTCAGGATGCTCTTGATGGTGCAGCTGTAGAAAATGTTGAGGATCTGGGGACCCATGCCAAATCTTTTCAGTCTCCTGAGGGGAAAATGGTGTTGTCGTGACCTCTTCACAACTGTCTTGGTGTGATTGGACCATGATAGTTTGTTGGTGATGTGGACACCAAGGAACTTGAAGCTCTCAAGCTCTCAACTTGAAGCTCTCAAGCTCTCAAGCTCTCAGCTCCACTTTAGTCCTGTCAATCCTATAGTCCACGATCAGCTCATTTATCTTGCTCACATTGAGTGAGAGATTGTTGTCCTGGCACCACAGTACCAGGTCTCTGACCTCCTCCCTATAGGCTGTTTCATCATTGTCGGTGATCAAGCCTGTTGTGTCATCAGCATACTCAATGATGGTGTTGGAGTCGTGCTTGGCCATGCAGTCGTGGGTGAAGAGGGAGTACAGGACGGGACTAAGTACACACCCCTGAGGGGCCCCAGTGTTGAGGATCAACGTGGCAGATATGTTGTTGCCTACCCTTACCACCTGGGGGCAGCCCGTCAGGAAGTCCAGGATCCAGTTGCAGAGGGAGGTGTTTAGTCCCAGGGTCCTTGGCTCAGTGATGAGCTTTGTGGGCACTATGGTGTTGAACGCTGAGTTGTAGTCAATGAACAGCATTCTCACATAGGTGTTCCTTTTGTCCAGTTGGGAAAGGCCAGTGTGGAGTGCGATTGAGATTGCGTCATCTGTGGATCTGTTGGGAGATATGTGAATTAGGTGGGTCTAGGGATTCTGGCATAATGGTGTTGATGTGAGCCATAACCAGCCTTTCAAAGCACTTCATGGCTACCGACGTGAGTGCTACGGGTCGGTAATCATTTAGGCAGGTTACCTTCGCTTTCTTGGGCACAGGGACTATGGTGGTCTGTTTGTGAATGTTGACCTGTTTAATGGTCTTTCTCACATCGGCTACGGAGAGCGTGATCACAGTCGTCTGGAACAGTTGGTGCTCTCATGCATGCTTCAGTGTTGCTTGCCTTGAAGCGAGCATAAAAGGCATTTAGCTCATCTGGTAGGCTCGCGTCACTGGGCAGTTCGCTGGCCTTATACAGCTCGTTGAGTGCGGTCTTAGTGCCAGCATTGGTTTGTGGTGGTAAATAGATGGCTACAAATAATATAGATGAGAACTCTCTTGGTAGATAGTGTGGTCTACAGCTTATCATGAGATATTCTACCTCAAGCGAGCAATACCGCGAGACTTCTTTAATATTAGACATCGCCCACCAGCAGTTATTGACAAATAGACCCACACCCCCACCCCCACCCCTCGTCTTACCAGACGTAGCTGCTCTGTCGCGCCGAAACACGGACAAGCCAGCCAGCTCTATATTATCCGTGTAGTCGTTCAGCCAGGTCTCTGTAAAACATAATATATGATTTGATTTGAGTTAGGAAACTCATTTGTGACTGACAGTAGTGGAAATATAATATATGCATAAAAAGGTACAGACGTACAAGGTAAAGTACCGTACACACCTATTGGGATGTTTTTATTTAATTTTATTTGTATTTAACCTTTATTTAACTAGGCAAGTCAGTTAAGAACAAATTATTATTTACAAAGACGGCCTAGGAACAGTGGAATAACTACCTTGTTCAGGGTCAAAACAACATATTTTTACCTTGTCAGCTCAGGGATTCGATTACTGGCCCAACACTCTAACCACTAGGCTAACTGAAGCCCTATTCTCTCCATCTCTCAAAACAATCTCACCTATTCCCCCTCCTCCCTTTCACCCCCCCCCCAAACTTTCCCTCTCACCACCCCTCTACCCTGTCTCCCCCTTAACCCTCGCCTGCTGGGGTGAAACCCAACTCTGGGTTAAATTTAGAGCCAGTGTGACTCAATGCTCACTGAGACACTTCTCCGCAAACCTCTCTCTCTCTCTCTCTCTCTCTCTCTCTCTCTCTCTCTCTCTCTCTCTCTCTCTCTCTCTCTCTCTCTCTCTCTCTCTCTCTCTCTCTCTCTCTCTCTCTCTCTCTCTCTCTCTCTCTCTCTCTCTCTCTCTCTCTCTCTCTCTCTCTCTCTCTCTCTCTCTCTCTCTCTCTCTCTCTCTCTCATTCGCTCTCTCTCTCTCTCTCATTCTCTCTCTCTCTCTCTCTCTCTCTCTCTCTCTCTCTCTCTCTCTCTCTCTCTCTCTCTCTCTCTCTCTCTCTCTCTCTCTCTCTCAGTCACTCAGTCTAAGCCGTTTCATATCATTAACAACTGTTATTGACCAATAATAACCATATATACAGTAATTAAAGTGTAAGATCTGTGTATTAACCTAATTAGACCATTTAGTACAGATAGTTATATAGTATTTACCTAGATATTACATTTTATTTAATCATGGTGAAAAAGACAAAACAGGTGACCAAAACATTCCAAATGTCGGATGGATCTTCTCACCCATGATGTGATGTCTCCATACCAGGCTTCTCAAAATATAGCCTACTGACTGACTATAGCCTACTGACTGACTATAGCTTACTGACTGACAATAGCTTACTGACTGACTATAGCCTACTGACTGACTATAGGTTACTGACTGACTATAGCCTACTGACTGACTATAGCTTACTGACTGACAATAGCTTACTGACTGACTATAGCTTACTGACTGACTATAGCCTACTGACTGACTATAGCCTACTGACTGACTATAGCTTACTGACTGACTATAGCTTACTGATTGACTATAGCCTACTGACCCAGGTTATAGCCTAGTGACCCAGGTTATAGCTTACTGACTGACTTTAGCCTACCGACTGACTATAGCCTAATGACTGACTACAGTCTACTGACTGACTATAGCCTACTGACTGACTATACCCTACTGACTGACTATAGCCTACTGACCCAGACTACAGCCTAAGGACCCAGGTTATAGGTTACTGACTGACTATAGCCTACTGACTGACAATAGCCTACTGACTGACTATAGCTTACTGACTGACTATAGCCTACTGACTGACTATAGCCTACTGACTGACTATAGCTTACTGACTGACAATAGCTTACTGACTGACTATAGCTTACTGACTGACTATAGCCTACTGACTGACAATAGCCTACTGACTGACTATAGTCTACTGACTGACTATATCTTACTGACTGACAATAGCTTACTGACTGACTATAGCCTACTGACTGACTATAGCCTACTGACTGACTATAGCCTACTGACTGACTATAGTCTACTGACTGACTATAGCTTACTGACTGACTATAGCTTACTGACTGACAAGAGCTTACTGACTGACAATAGCTTACTGACTGACTATAGCCTGCTGACTGACTATAGCCTACTGACTGACTATAGCTTAATGACTGACTATAGCCTACTGACTGACTATAGCCTGCTGACTGACTATAGCCTAATGACTGACTATAGCCTACTGACTGACTATAGTCTACTGACTGACTATAGCCTACTGACTGACTATAGCTTAATGACTGACTATAGCCTACTGACTGACTATAGCCTGCTGACTGACTATATCCTACTGACTGACTATAGCTTAATGACTGACTATAGCCTACTGACTGACTATAGTCTACTGACTGACTATAGGCTACTGACTGACTATAGCCTACTGACCCAGGTTATAACCTACTGACTGACTATAGTCTACTGACTGACTATAGCCTACTGACTGACTATAGCCTACTGACTGACTATAGTCTACTGACTGACTATAATCTACTGACCCAGACTATAGCTTACTGGCTGACTATAGCTTACTGACTGACTATAGCTTACTGACTGACAAGAGCTTACTGACTGACTATAGTCTACTGACTGACTATACCCTACTGACTGACTATAGCCTACTGACTGACTATAGCCTACTGAATGACTATAGTCTACTGACTGACTATAGCTTACTGACTGACTATAGCCTACTGACTGACTATAGCTTACTGACTGACAATAGCTTACTGACTGACTATAGCCTACTGACTGACTATAGTCTACTGACTGACTATAGTCTACTGACTGACTATAGTCTACTGACTGACTATAGTCTACTGACTGACTATAGCTTACTGACTGACAATAGTCTACTGACTGACTATAGTCTACTGACTGACTATAGCTTACTGACTGACTATAGCCTACTGACTGACTATAGTCTACTGACTGACTATAGTCTACTGACTGACTATAGCTTACTGACTGACTATAGCTTACTGACTGACAATAGCTTACTGACTGACTATAGCCTACTGACTGACTATAGCTTACTGACTGACTATAGTCTACTGACTGACTAAAGCCTACTGACTGACTATAGCCTACTGACTGACTATAGCTTACTGACTGACTATAGCCTACTGACTGACTATAGCTTACTGACTGACAATAGCTTACTGACTGACTATAGCCTACTGACTGACTATAGCTTACTGACTGACAATAGCTTACTGACTGACTATAGCCTACTGACTGACTATAGCTTACTGACTGACTATAGCTTACTGACTGACTATAGCCTACTGACCCAGGTTATAGCCTAGTGACCCAGGTTATAGCTTACTGACTGACTATAGCCTACTGACTGACTATAGGCTACTGACTGACTATAGCCTACTGACTGACTATAGCCTACTGACCCCAGACTACAGCCTAAGGACCCAGGTTGTAGCTTACTGACTGACTATAGCCTACTGACTGACAATAGCCTACTGACTTACAATAGCTTACTGACTGACAATAGCTTACTGACTGACAATAGCTTACTGACTGACTATAGCCTACTGACTGACTATAGCCTACTGACTGACTATAGTCTACTGACTGACTATAGCCTACTGACTGACTATAGCCTACTGACCCAGGTAATAGCCTATTGACCCAGGTTATAGCTTACTGACTGACTATAGGCTACTGACTGACTATAGTCTACTGACTGACTATAGCCTACTTACTGACTATAGCCTACTGACTGACTGTAGCCTACTGACTGACTATAGCTTACTGACTGACTATAGCCTACTGACTGACTATAGCTTACTGACTGACTATACCCTACTGACTGACTATAGCCTACTGCCTGACTATAGCCTACTGACTGACTATAGCTTACTGACTGACTATAGCCTACTGACTGACTGTAGCCTACTGACTGACTATAGCTTACTGACTGACTATAGCCTACTGACTGACTATAGCTTACTGACTGACTATACCCTACTGACTGACTATAGCCTACTGACTGACTATAGCTTACTGACTGACTATACCCTACTGACTGACTATAGCCTACTGCCTGACTATAGCCTACTGACTGACTATAGCTTACTGACTGACTATAGCCTACTGCCTGACTATAGCCTACTGACTGACTATAGCCTACTTACTGACTATAGCCTACTGACTGACTGTAGCCTACTGACTGACTATAGCTTACTGACTGACTATAGCCTACTGACTGACTATAGCTTACTGACTGACTATACCCTACTGACTGACTATAGCCTACTGACTGACTATAGCCTACTGACCCAGGTTATAACCTACTGACTGACTATAGCCTACTGACCCAGGTTGTAGCCTACTGACTGACTATCGCCTACTGACTGACTATAGTCTACTGACTGACTATCGCCTACTGACTGACTATAGTCTACTGACTGACTATAGTCTACTGACTGACTATAGCCTACTGACTGACTATAGCCTACTGACTGACTATAGTCTACTGACTGACTATAGTCTACTGACTGACTATAGCCTACTGACTGACTATAGCTTAATGACTGACTATAGCCTACTGACCCAGGTTATAGCCTATTGACCCAGGTTATCGCTTACTGACTGACTATAGGCTACTGACTGACTATAGCCTACTGACTGACTATAGTCTACTGACTGACTGTAGCCTACTGACTGACTATAGCTTACTGACTGACTATAGCCTACTGACTGACTATAGCTTACTGACTGACTATACCCTACTGACTGACTATAGCCTACTGACTGACTATAGCCTACTGACCCAGGTTATAACCTACTGACTGACTATAGCCTACTGACTGACTATAGTCTACTGACAGACTATAGCCTACTGACCCTGACTATAGCTTACTGACTGACTATAGCCTACTGACTGACTATAGTCTACTGACCCAGACTATAGTCTACTGACTGACTATAGCCTACTGACACAGGTCATAGCCTACTTGCCCAGACTTTAAACCAGACTATAGCCTACTGACCCAGACCATAGTCTACTGACTGACTATTCAGACTGATGTTGTTGTGTTAATGGAGCATAACATTAAGCGATTTACTTCCAGGTCACACAGCTGTGTTGACCCCTGGCCTGGCTGACAGAGGATGTGACCTCTGGAGCTGTGCTGACAGACACACACCAACAGAAAGACACTGTCTGTGTCTCTGTGTGTGTACAGAGAACAGCGCAAACTGCGCAAACAGCGCAAACTGGCTCTAACCAGAACAGAAAGAGGAGTGGGAGGCCTCGGTGCACAACTGAGCAAGAGGACAAGTACATTAGAGTGTCAATTATGAGAAACAGACGCCTCACAAGTCCTCAACTGGCAGCTTCATTAAATAGTACCTGCAAAACACCAGTCTCAATGTCAACTTTTGCACACAATGTATATAGACTCATTTTGTTTTTTTCCTACTGTGTTATTGACTTGTTTATTGTTTACTCCATGTGTAACTCTGTGTTGTTGTCTGTTCACACTGCTATGCTTTATCTTGGCCAGGTCGCAGTTGTAAATGAGAACTTGTTCTCAACTAGCCTACCTGGTTAAATAAAGGTGAAATAAAATCAAATAAAACAGTGAAGAGGCGACTCCGGGATGCTGGCCAGTTGAGGACTTGTGAGGCGTCTGTTTCTGTGAAGGGAGTAGTACACAGCGTTGTACGAGATCTTCATTTTTTTGGCAATTTCTTACATGGAATAGCCTTCATTTCTCAGAACAAGACTGACCAGTTTCAGAAGAAAGTTCTTTGTTTCTGACCATTTTGAGCCTGTAATCGAAACCCATAAATGCTGATGCTCCAGATATACAACTAGACTAAAGAAGGCCAGTTTTATTGCTTCTTTAGTCAGAACAACAGTTTAACAGCTGTGTTAACATAATTGCAAAATAGTTTTCTAATGATCAATTAGCATTTTAAAATGATAAACATGGATTAGCTAACACAACGTGCCATTGGAACACAGGAGTGATGGTTGCTGATAATGGGCCTCTGTACACCTATGTAAATATTCCTTAAAAATCTGCAGTTTTCAGCTACAGTAGTCATTTACAACATGAACAATGTCTACACTGTATTTCTGATCAATTTGATGTTATTTTAATGGATAATTTCTTTTGTTGCTTTTCTTTCAAAAACAAGGAAATGTCTAAGTGACCCCAAACTTTTGAATGGTAGTGTATGTGTGTGTGTGTGTGTGTGTGTGTGTGTGTGTGTGTGTGTGTGTGTGTGTGTGTGTGTGTGTGTGTGTGTGTGTGTGTGTGTGTGTGTGTGTGTGTGTGTGTGTGTGTGTGTGTGTGTGTGTGTGTGTGTGTGTGTGTGTGTGTGTGTGTGTGTGTGTGTGTGTGTGTGTGTGTGACCAGGAAGTGAAAACCTGTATAGATATTCTGCTCCTCTTACAACATGGGACACACCTCACTACATAAGCCCAGTCCACCATCCTCAGAAGGGGTTTAGCTAGCTTACTTCAAAATCTTGAAGGAAATTATCCCCGGCTGTGTCAAGGCATTGAATAAATAAACAGTTTTAAGATAGTGTACCAGTTTCAACAGCTCAACACACCCTTCTCCCACTTTTCTCTCCCCCTCTGTAACCCACCATAGCTATCATAACACATACACACACACACACACTCTCTCTCTCACAGACACACACACAGCCCCATCATAGTGATCATCCCTGTGTGATAGATGTGGGTACCTCCAGTGGGGGGATATTAAGCCTGTAAATAGTGTGACTAATTTAGATGTCTTATTTTTATCTGACCTCTGGTCCCATAGACACTCTGCTATGGCCAGGGATTAAGGATTTGCCGTGGGCAAGAGGCCACCACGTCTCTGCAACCTCCAAGACGGAGAGAGGGAGGAGAAGAGGGAGAGGGGAAAGACACAGGAGAGAAGATGAGGGGGACAGAGGAAGGAGAGGGGCCTCCTTGGATAAACCTCAACTCTATCCTAGCACCTCCAAGGGAAAGAAAGAGAGAAGAGGAGAGGAAAGAGAGGAAGAGTAGAGAGAGAAGAAGGAGAGGGAGAAGAGGGGGAATTGAGGCAGCCTTAGGCAGCTTTCCAACCATTCAGCCATTACAATGAGCCCGTCCTCCTATAGCTCCTCCCACCAGCCTCCTCTGATGAGGATTTAAAATGATGAAGCTGAGGAGAAGGTGACATGACCATAGAAATACAATGAATAGAACGGGCTTGGAACCTCTAACCCTGGTAAACTCATGGGTACACTCCCAATGGCTGCCTGGTACTGTGATGCAATCATTTCCATGGTAATGTAGAATGCTCATTCAAAGGATGCTAACTGATGCTGCTCATTTAATGAGATGCGTTTTTTGAAATGTCAGTTGAATTGATTCAACAATTCACAGCATAGATTGATGGGTACACTTTCTGCTTTGCTCCTATGGGTATACTCAAAATGGCTGCGAGTCCACCCATTTTGTCATCATTGACTTGAATGGGGACACCTGTTCTATTCATAATTATTCTATGGACATAACTTCATCCCTCCATGTGTTCACAGGGAAGTGATGCTGTATAAATAGATTGAACCTGTCTGCTCACATTTCCTGCTATAGGAATATCTATTTATATCCATGAAAACAGTGATAGCTTTACAAGACTGAAGTCTTAGGAGCATTCTGACCACCATACCAGAGATGGATATCAATTAGAGGGATCTTAACTTTTCCCATACACTGAGTATACAAAACATTAAGAACACCCGCTCTTTCCATGACATAGACTGACCAGGTGAATCAAGGGGAAAACTATGATCCATTATTGATGTCACTTGTTAAATCCTGTCTGTGTGGGTGGACCATTTCAGATTGTCAGTGATGTGTACGCCGAGGAACTTGAAGCTTTCCACCTTCTCCACCCTGTCGATGTGGATGGGGGGGTGCTCCCTCTGCTGTTTCGTGAAGTCCACGATCAGCTCCTTCATTTTGTTGACTTTGAGGGAGAGGTTATTTTACTGGCACCACACCACCAGGGCCCTCACCTCCTCCTTGTAGGCCGTCTCGTCATTATTGGTAATCAGGCCTACTACTGTGTTTTCTTCAAACTTGATGATTGAGTTGGAGGCATGCGTGGCCACCCAGTCATGGGTGAACAGGGAGTACAGGAGGGGGCTGAGCACACATCCTTGTGGGGCCCATGTGTTGAGGATCAGCGAAGTGGAGGTGTTGTTTCCTACCTTCAACACCTGGGGGTGGCCCGTCAGAAAGTCCAGGACCCAGTTGCACAGAGCGGCGTTCAGAACAAGGGCCCCGAGCTTGATGATGAGCTGGGAGGGTACTGTGGTGTTGAAGGCTGAGCTATAGTCAATGAACAGCATTCTTACGTAGGTATTCCTCTTGTCCAGATGGGATAGGACAGTGTGTAGTGCGATGGCGATTGCATCGTCTGTGTATCTATTGGGGCGGTAAGCAAATTGAAGTGGGTCTAGGGTGGCAGGTAAGTTAGAGGTGATATGATTCTTAACTAGCCTCTCAAAGCACTTCATGATGACAGAAGTGAGTGCTACGTGGCGATAGTCATTTAGTTCAGTTACCTTTGCTTTCTTGGGTACAGGAACGATGGTGGACATCTTGAAGGAAGTGTGGACAGCAGACAGGGATAAGGAGAGATTGAATATGTCTGTAAACACTCCAGCCAGCTGGTCTGCGCATACTCTGAGGACGTGGCTAGGGATGCCGTCTGGGCTGGCAGCCTAGCGAGGGTTAACACGCATAAATATCTTACTCATGTCTGGCCACGGAGAACGAGAGCCCACAGTCGTTGGGAGAGGGCTGCGTCGGTGGCACTGTGCTTTTAAAAATTATATTCAACCTTTATTTAACCAGGAAAAGCCCATTGAGACCCAGAAACTCTTTTTCAAGGGAGACCTGGCCAAGAAGGCAGCAACAATCAATACATTACAAAATTAAAACATACAACAATACCATACAACATGATCCAGCCTTAAAAAGCATTTACACTCATCTGTAACAGTCTCCCATAAAAATGTAAAATTCATTCAGTGGCACTAATTTATCTAGATGAAGCATGGATTGTAGATTATTCCATGCGTCTGGTGCACAAGAAGAGAAGGCAGTCTTGCCTAATACTGTGAATGTCCTGGGGACTTTAAAAGTAGCAACCACCTAGCAGACCGGGTATGGTAACTGCTGGTGGTGAAGGAGACCAGAGTACAGAGGTAAAGAGGGAGTTTACCTGCTGGTGATGAAGGAGACCAGACTACAGAGGTAAAGAGGGAGTTTACCTGCTGGTAGTGAAGAAGACCAGAGTACAGAGGTAAAGAGGGAGTTTACCTGCTGGTGGTGAAGGAGACCAGACTACAGAGGTAAAGAGGGAGTTTACCTGCTGGTGGTGAAGGAGACCAGACTACAGAGGTAAAGAGGGAGTTTACCTGCTGGTGGTGAAGGAGACCAGACTACAGAGGTAAAGAGGGAGTTTACCCAAAAGGGCTTTGTAGATGAACACATACAAATCATAGCTTTCTGCACATATAAAGTGAGATCCAACCTACCATTTGGTACAATGTGCAATGGTGAGTGAGTGACTTGGCATTTGTAATAAAGCGTAAGGATGCATGATAAACAGAGTCCAGTCTCTGTAAGACGGAGGAGGCAGCATGATAAATAGAGTCCAGTCTCTGTAAGATGGAGGAGGATGCATGATAAACAGAGTCCAGTCTCTGTAAGACGGAGGAGGATGCATGATAAACAGAGTCCAGTCTCTGTAAGATGGAGGAGGTTGCATGATAAACAGAGTCCAGTCTCTGTAAGACGGAGGAGGTTGCATGATAAACAGAGTCCAGTCTCTGTAAGACGGAGGAGGATGCATGATAAACAGAGTCCAGTCTCTGTAAGACGGAGGAGGTTGCATGATAAACAGAGTCCAGTCTCTGTAAGATGGAGGAGGTTGCATGATAAACAGAGTCCAGTCTCTGTAAGACGGAGGAGGATGCATGATAAACAGAGTCCAGTCTCTGTAAGACGGAGGAGGTTGCATGATAAACAGAGTCCAGTCTCTGTAAGATGGAGGAGGTTGCATGATAAACAGAGTCCAGTCTCTGTAAGACGGAGGAGGATGCATGATAAACAGAGTCCAGTCTCTGTAAGACGGAGGAGGTTGCATGATAAACAGAGTCCAGTCTCTGTAAGACGGAGGAGGTTGCGTGCATATACAACAAGTCACCATAATCAATTACAAAGAGAAAAGTGGCCTGAACAAGTTTCTTTCTTGCCATAAGCGGGAAGCAAGCCTGATTACAAAAATAAAAACCCAATTTCAATTTAAGCTTTGTCACAAGATTATCCACATGAACTTTAAAGGACAACTTGTCATCGAACCAAATACCTAGGTATTTGTAGGATGACACTTTCTCAATGGATAAGCCACCAGATGTGACAATGCTAACGTTCTCTGGCAGAGTTCTAGCTGTGGTAAAGGTCATGAATTTAGTTTTTTGTACATTCAAGACTAGTTTGAGACCATAAAGGGAAGCCTGCAGTGACTGAAAAGCAGTCTGGAGCTCTTCAACAGCCTGAACCAGAGAAGGAGCACATGAATATATACAGTCGAAGTTTACATACACCTTAGCCAAATACATTTAAACTCAGGTTCACACAATTGCTAACGTTTAATCCGAATAAAAATTCCCTGTCTTAGGTCAGTTAAAAGATCACCACTTTATTTTAAGAATGTGAAATGTCAGAATAATAGTAGAGATAATGATTTATTTCAGCTTTAATTTATTTTGTCACATTCCCAGTGGGTCAGAAGTTTACATACACTCAATTAGTATTTGGTAGCATTGCCTTTAAATTGTTGAACTTGTGTCAAACATTTCAGGTAGCCTTCCACAAGCTTCCCACAATAAGTTGGGTGAATTTTGGCCCATTCCTTCTGACAGAGCTGGTGTAACTGAGTCAGGTTTGTAGGCCTCCTTGCTCGCACACACTTTTTCAGTTCTGCCCACAAATGTTCTATAGGATTGAGGTCAGGGCTGTGTGATGGCCACTCCAATACCTTGACTTTGTTGTACTTAAGCCATTTTGCCCCAACTTTGGAAGTATGCTTGGGGTCATTGTCCATTTGGAAGACCCATTTGCGACCAAGCTTTAACTTCCTGACTGATGTCTTGAGATGTTGCTTCAATATATCCACATCATTTTCCTACCTCATGGTGCCATCTATTTTGTGAAGTGCACCAGTCCCTCCTGCAGCAAAGCACCCTGACAACATGATGCTACCACCCCCCGTGCTTCACGGTTGGGATGGTGTTCTTCGGCTTGCAAGCCTCCCCCTTTTCCCTCCAAACATAACAATGGTCATTATAGCCAAACAGTTCTATTTTTTTTTTCATTAGACCAGAGGACATTTCTCCAAAAAGTCCTTTGCTGTTGTTCTGTGATTGATTTGCACTTTTCGGCACCAAAGTACGTTCATCTCTCGGAGACAGAACGCGTCTCTTTCCTGAGCGGTATGACGGCTACGTGGTCCCATTGTGTTTATACTTGCTTACTATTGCTTCTACAGATGAACGCGGTAACGTTTGGAAATTGTTCCCAACGATGAACCAGATTTGTGGAGGTCCACAATTTTGTTCTGAGGTCTTGACTGATTTCTTTTGATTTCCCATGATGTCAAGCAAAGAGGCACTGAGTTTGAAGGTAGGCCTTGAAATACATCCACAGGTACACTTCCAATTGACTCAAATGATGTCAATTAGCCTATCAGAAGCTTCTAAAGCCATGACATCATTTTCCGGAATGTTCCAAGCTGTTTAACGGCACAGTCAGCTTATTGTATGTAAACTTCTGACCCAGTGGAATTGTGATACAGTGAATTATAAGTGAAATAATCTGTCTGTAAACAATTGTTGGAAACATTATTTGTGTCATGCACAAAGTAGATGTCCTAACCGACTTGCCAAAACTATAGTTTGTTAACAAGAAATTTGTGGAGTGGTTAAAATCTAGTTTTAATGACTCCAACCTAAATGTATGTAAACTTCCGACTTCAGCTGTAACTGTATCATCTGCATATAGATGTAACTTCGCTGGTTGCATCCCATTTCCCAAATCATGAATAAAAATTGTGAACAACACAGGAGCTAAAATGGAACCCTGGGGCACACCTCTATTAATCTCAAGAAAGCTAGACTTGTGATTGTCAGTATATACACACTGTGTCTGTCAGAAAGATAGTTCCAAACCAATCTCCTGCCCCTTTAGTCTAGCTAGCAACAATTCATGGTCAACTGAATCAAAGGCCTTTGATAAATCCACAACCATAGCAGCACAATGTTGCTTTTTATAAAGTGCATTAATGATGTCGTTTGACACTGCCATAGCTGTAGTTGTGGTGCTGTGCACCGATCTAAAGCCAGACTGAACCCCGCTCAGTATGTTCTTTTCAATTAACTGTGAGTTCTGTGAGTTCACTAGGGATTCATAGACTTTGGCCAGGATAGGGAGTTTAGAGACAGGATGATAGTTATTAGCATCTGAGGGATCTCCACCCGTTAGCAATGGGAGGACATAAGCTGATTTCCAAATGCTGGGTATGGAATTGGTCAAGAGACTCAAGTTGAAAATGTGAGCCACAGGTTCAGTAATAATACCTGCTGCTATCTTTAAGAGGTAGGGGTCCAGGTTGTCTGGACCTGCAGACTTTTTAGTGTCTATTGCCTTTAGTGCTTTATAGACCTCAGTATAAGAAACAGACTCAAAGTTAAAAGGGTTCACATGAGGGCCTATATCATAGTTGACTGTAACCGAGTTTACATTAAAGGCCTGGGCCCCACCATTATCAAAAACTGACCCAGCAGATATGAAGTGCTTGTTAAAAGCCCCTACAATATCGGCTTTAGCCTTCACGGCCAAAGGATACATTAGAACCTGACACTGATTTGATTAGCTTCCATAGCTTGGTAGGGTTGTTTAGGTTCTCTGTGACTGCATTTAAATAGTAATGTGATTTGGACTTCCTGATCAATCCTGTGCATTTGTTTCTTAGTGCTCTGAAGGAGGTCCAGTCAACAGGAGCATTTGTATGTCTAGCTTGAGCCCAAGAGATATTTCTCTTTCTAATTCATTCTGCCAAGTTATCTGAAAACCAGGGATTGTCCCTTCCACTGATTCTACATTTCTTCACAGGGGCATGCTTAGTCCCAGGCTGTAACGTTCGTCTTGCGGAGAGAGATTGGACCAAGGCGCAGCGGGTGATGAAGACATGAATGAATTTATTTAACAAGACGTAAACGAACACTAACACGAAAATAACTTGAAAAAATTACAAAACAACAAAACGACGTAGACAGACCTGAACTTGAGCACTTACATAAACACGAAGAACGCACAAACAGGAACAGACTACACAAACGAAACAGTCCCGTGTGGTAACACATACAGACACGAGATACAATCACCCACAAACAAACAGTGAGAACATCCTACCTTAATATGGTTCTCAATCAGAGGAAATGTCAAACACCTGCCTCTAATTGAGAACCATATCAGGCAACCCATTTAAACAAACATAGAAACACATAACATAGAATGCCCACCCCAACTCACGCCCTGACCAACTAAACACATACAAAAATAAGAGAAAACAGGTCAGGAACGTGACATAACCCCCCCCTCAAGGTGCGAACTCCGGACGCACCAGCATAAAGTCTAGGGGAGGGTCTGGGTGGGCATCTGTCCACGGTGGTGGCTCAGGCTCTGGGCGTGGTCCCCCACCCCACCATAGTCAATCCCCGCTTTTGTAGCCCCCTCCCAATGACCACCCACCAAATAAACCCACCTAAATTAAGGGGCATCAGCGGGATAAGGGGCATCAGCGGGATAAGGGGCATCAGCGGGATAAGGGGCATCAGCGGGATAAGGGGCAGCACCGGGATAAGGGGCAGCACCGGACTGAGGGACGACAGCTCCGGACTGAGGGACGACAGCTCCGGACTGAGGGACGGCAGCTCCGGACTGAGGGACGGCAGCTCCGGAATGAGGTACGGCAGCTCCGGACTGAGGGACTGCAGCTCCGGACTGGCTGACGACTCTGGCTGCTCATGGCTGGCTGACGGCTCTGGCTGCTCATGGCTGGCTGACGGCTCTGGCTGCTCATGGCTGGCTGACGGCTCTGGCTGCTCATGGCTGGCTGACGGCTCTGGCTGCTCAATGCTCGCTGACGGCTCTGGCTGCTCATGGCTCGCTGACGGCTCTGGCTGCTCATGGCTCGCTGACGGCTCTGGCTGCTCATGGCTCGCTGACGGCTCTGGCTGCTCATGGCTAGCTGACGGCTCTGGCTGGTCATGGCTCGCTGACGGCTCTGGCTGCTCATGGCTCGCTGACGGCTCTGGCTGCTCATGGCTCGCTGACGGCTCTGGCTGCTCATGGCTCGCTGACGGCTCTGGCTGCTCCTGTCCTGCGGAAGGCTCTGGCTGCTCCTGTCCTGCGGAAGGCTCTGGCTGCTCCTGTCCTGCGGAAGGCTCTGGCTGCTCCTGTCCTGCGGAAGGCTCTGGCTGCTCCTGTCCTGCTGAAGGCTCTGGCTGCTCCTGTCTGGCGGAAGGCTCTGGCTGCTCCTGTCTGGCGGAAGGCTCTGGCTGCTCCTGTCTGGCGGAAGGCTCTAGCGGCTCCTGTCTGGCGGAAGGCTCTAGCGGCTCCTGTCTGGCTGACGGCTCTAGCGGCTCCTGTCTGGCGGACGGCTCTGAAGGCTCGGGACAGACGGGCGGCTTTGAAGGCTCGGGACAGACGGGCGGCTTTGAAGGCTCAGGACAGACGGGCAGCTCTGACGGTGCTTGGCAGACGGGCAGCGCAGGCGGCGCTTGGCAGACAGACAGCTCAGATGGCGTTGGGCAGACGGGCAGTTCAGGCGCCGCTGGGCAGACGGCAGACTCTGGCCGGCTGAGGCGCACTGTAGGCCTGGTGCGTGGTACCGGAACTGGAGGTACCGGGCTAAGGACACGCACCATCAGGCTAGTGCGGGGAACAGCAACAGGACGCACATGAGGCTTGGTGCGTGGTGTAGGCACTGGTGGTAATGGGCTGGAGACACACACCACAGGGCTAGTGCGTGGAGGAGGAACAGGGCTCTGGAGACGCACAGGAGGCTTGGTGCGTGGTGCCGGAACTGGTGGTACCGGGCTGAAGACACGCACCATAGGGCTAGTGCGTGGAGGAGGAACAGGGCTCTGGAGACGCACAGGAAGCCTGGTGCGTGGTGTAAGCACTGGTGGTACTGGGCTGGGGCGGGGAGGTGGCGCCGGAAATACCGGACTGTGCAGGCGTACTGGCTCCCTTGAGCACTGAGCCTGCCCAACCTTACCTGGTTGTATGCTCCCCGTAGCCCGACCAGTGCGGGGAGGTGGAATAACCCGCACCGGGCTATGTAGGCGAACCGGGGACACCATGCGTAAGGCTGGTGCCATGTATGCCGGCCCGAGGAGACGCACTGGAGACCAGACGCGTTGAGCCGGCTTCATGGCACCTGGCTCAATGCCCAATCTAGCCCTGCCAGTGCGGGGAGGTGGAATAACCCGCACCGGGCTATGAACACGTACAGGAGACACCATGCGCTCTACTGCGTAACACGGTGTCTGCCCGTACTCTCGCTCTCCACGGTAAGTACAGGGAGTATGCGCAGGTCTCCTACCTGACTTCACCACACTCCCTTTTAACCCCCCCCCAAGAAATGTGACATAGGAACGTGACATAGGCAGTGTCAACATCGGGAATCAGACTTACTCTGTCAATATTATGGTACAGATCATGTAAGAGCGCTTGCTCATCAAATTGTCTAAAATGTCTTTTAAAAATATAACGGGGTTTGGCTTTGGTAATTTTCGTAATTTCTAACACAAGTAATTGCACAGTGATCACTGACATCATTACAGAATATCCCAGTCCATGTGTATTTGTGAGGGGTCTTCGTTAGAATAATGTCCAATAGCGTTGATTTGTTAGGTGCTCTTGGATTCGGTCTTGTAGTGGCATTAATTAATTGAGTGAGATTCAGAGAGTCACACAGTTCTTTAAAATAGTTTGATACAGATGTAAGCATGTCCCAGTTCAAATCTCCTAAAATAATGAATTCAGAGTGATTAAGCTTGCAGGACATCAGAAAGAGAGAGTTAAGAGCGTGTCCCGAAGCCGAGGGCAGTCTGTATCAGCCGACTACAGTGATGTGGGAGTCCTTATATATGTTCACTTTAACCGCAAGCAATTCAAAATGTTTGGCTTTGGTAATCGAGAGAATTTCAGAGGTGTTAAACTCGGATTTCACATAAATTGCAATCCCTCCTCCTTTACTCATGTGATCATTCTGAAAACCATGTACCCATTAATAGAATGGGCATTAATAGAATTTGACTCAGATTTATTTAGCCAAGTTTCTGATAAAACCATTACGTCTACATTTGTCATGTTGGCCCATTTTCTAATCATGTCTATTTTTGGAAATAGACTTCTGACCTTAACATGTAAGAGGCCAAAATCTGCTCTGTTTTTAAAATCATATAGAGTCGGTAGAGATAGCATGGTATCTACCGGCCCAGGGTTTGGTCGCACATTACCAGAGATCAACAATAAAAGCATAACTATATATCTCAGTTGCCCAAAGTGTGAGGACTTGGTGGAGCCTGCACCATTGTTAATAAAACGTACTGAGTCTAAGCCCCAGAGCGGGCGAAGAAGGTGTTTAGGTTGTCTGAGAGCAAGACGTCACTGTCCGTGACGTGGCCCGTTTTACCTTCGTAATCCGTGATTGTCTGTAGACCCTGCCACATACGTCTCGTGTCTGAGCCGTTGAATTGCGACTCCACTTTGTTTCTGTACTGACGTTTTGCCTGTTTGATTGCCTTACGGAGGGAATGACTACATTGTTTGTATTCAGCCATATTCACAGTCACCTTGCCATGGTTAAATGCGGTGGTTTGTGCTTTCAGTTTTGCGCGAATGCTGCCATCTCTCCATGGTTTCTGGTTAGGTTTTAATAGTAACAGTGGGAACAACATCCCCTATCCCCTATGAAGAACTCAGTCACCGTGTCCGTGTATACTTCGATGTTATTCTCAAACGCTACCCGGAACATATCCAGGCCGCATGATCAAAACAATCTTGAAGCATGAATTCCGATTGGTCAGACCAGTGTTAAATCGACCTTAGCACAGGTACATCCTGTTTGAGTTTCTGACTATAGGAAGGGAAGAGCAAAATGGAGTTGTGATCTGATTTGCCAAAGGGAGGGTGGGGGAGGACCTTGTAGGCATCTCAAAATGGGGAGAAGCAGTGGTCAAGTGTTTTAGCAGAGCGAGTACTACAGTAAATGTGTTGATAGAACTTCGGTAGCGTTTTCCTCAAATTTGCTTTGTTAAAATCCCCAGCTACAATAGATGCGGCCTCAAGATATGTGGTTTCCAGTTTGCATAAAGTCCAGTGTAGTTCCTTGAGGGCGGTCGTGGTATCGGCTTGAGGGGGAATATACATGGCTGTGACTATAACCGAAGATAATTCTCTTTAGAGGTAATACGGTCTGTATTTTATTGTGAGGTATTCTAGGTCGGGGGAACAAAAGGACTTGAGTTTCTGTTTGTTATCACAGTCACACCATGAGTTGTTAATCATGAAACATACACCAACCCCCTTCTTCCCTGAGAGTTCTTTATTCCTGTCTGTGCGATGTACTGAGAACCCAGCTGGCTGTATGGACAGAGAAAGTATATCCAGAGAGAGCCATGATTCCGTGAAACAGAGTATGTTACAGTCCTTGATGTCTCCAATGGAAGGGGTTCCTCGCCCTGAGCTCGTCTACTTTATTGTCCAGAGACTGAAAATAAGCGAGTAATATACTTGGAAGTGGCACACCTCCTGAGTCGGACTAGAAGTCCACTCCGAATACCTCTTCTCTGCCGGCAGGGTCTTGGAGCAGCCTCTGGGATAAGTTAAATTGCCCTGGGGGGTACAAACAAAGGATCCAATTCGGGAAAGTCGTATTCCTGGCGGTAATGTTGGTGATTTACCGTCGCTCTGATATCCAAAAGTTATTTCCGGCTGTATGTAATAACACAAAAAACATAATACTGCAAAGCTGCCATGTCTGTCAGTGCCATCTTGCCACATCGGAGAAATTGAAGCTGTTCCAAGGGCAAAAGGAGGGAGGGGGGTGAGGGTGCAACTCAATGTTAGGAAGGTGTTCCTAATGTTTGGTATACTCAGTGTATAGATGAATGGGGGTCCATGAAATCTCATACATGAAGAAGCAACGAGAATTCAGATTCTCTTCTTGAAGACAGGCCAGGAGAGAACGAGGAAGACTAGGTTCTCTACAGTGTCAGATATATATGTCATCACACCAGCAGAACGGACAAGCTCATAACACCTGAGCACATAACATTATTGAGGTCAGAGAAAGAGAGAGAGAGAGACAGAGAGACAGAGACAGCCAGCTTCAAGTTCCTTGGCGCCCACATCACAGCCTCAGGAGGCTGAAAAGAGTGGTGCGGTCAGTCCAGTACAACACTGTGGCCGAGCTCCCTGCCATATCAGGCGGTGTCAGGGAAAGGACCGAAAAATTACCAAAGACTCCAGCCACCCAGGCCATAGACTGTTCACTCTGCTACCGTCTGGCAAATGGTACTGGAGCATTGGCTCTTGAACCAATAGGCTTTGAGTCAGCGTCTACCCATAAGCCATAAGAATGGTACCCAAACTATTTGCATTGACTATCTTGCACTGACCATACGCACACACACTGGACTATATACTGTATACAAACCATATGCACACACTAACTCACACACATTACATTGACACTCCCACACATACACTCACAAGCACAGCCATGCAGACCAACACAACACAAACACACATACATACACATTACACACACTTTTACACATCATTTGCTGCTACTCTGTTCTTTATTTTACACTTATTATTATTTATTCTGATGCACTGTCACTTTACCCTGCCATCATGTACATATCTACCTCAAATACCTCGTACCTCTGCACATTGATCTGGTACTAGTACTCCCTGTATATAGCTCCATTCTTGATCTGCTACTGGTACTCCTGTATATAGCTCCATTCTTGATCTGCTACTAGTACTCCTGTATATAGCTCCATTCTTGATCTGCTACTGGTACTCCTGTATATAGCTCCATTCTTGATCTGCTACTGGTACTCCTGTATATAGATCCATTCTTGATCTGCTACTGGTACTCCTGTATATAGATCCATTCTTGATCTGGTACTAGTACTCCCTGTATATAGCTCCATTCTTGATCTGCTACTGGTACTCCTGTATATAGCTCCATTCTTGATCTGCTACTGGTACTCCTGTATATAGATCCATTCTTGATCTGCTACTGGTACTCCTGTATATAGATCCATTCTTGATCTGCTACTGGTACTCCTGTATATAGATCCATTCTTGTATTTTATTTTATTCTTTCTGTTACAATTTTTTTTTTTTTACTCTGCATTGTTGGGAAGGGCTCATAAGAAAGAATTTCATGGTAAAGTCTATACCAGTTGTATTCAGCGCATGTCATAAATAAAATTTGATTTGCAAATGAGAGAAGTGGACGGATGGACAGACGGGCAGAGTGAGAGGTGGATAGACGGCAGAGTGAGAGATGTACAGACGGGCAGAGACAGAGATGGACTGAGACTGACGGACACTCGGACAGGTAGAGCGTGAGAAGTGGACAGACTGATGGACAGACAGACAGAGACCTACCAGGGTCTGTTGGTATCTCAGAGCCTTCCTTTGCGATGCATCTGCAGCCATTGACACGCTGTCACTGACCCAAAAATAACCCCGATGGTGGCTTCAGCATTTCCACCCGCACACTCTCAGCTAAACAAACACACACGTCAAGAGTGCACACACTTTCTTACATATGCATTCTAACACACACACAGCAGTTCAGTGCACACACACACACTTGAGATTGACACTTGTTCAGATCCAATCTTGTCCAGTTGATCCAGAGGCGGTGTTCCCTCCACCTGTCCTGTAAGACAGTCAACAGAAAGACGTCTGTACAGAGACTCCTGGTAGTGATATGAGGCAGCGACAGACGCAGCGCTTTCCTTTATTAGAACAGCAGACACCTAATCACACACACAGCAGGGCTCACGTTAACGACACCGATACTGGCATACAAGCCTCTTGTCCCCGTGAGCAGGCCAGCTAGACCCATGGGCCATTAGATCTTTGTTTTTGGATGAGGTGTTTTTGTTTGGACAGGCAGGGGTGAGGGTGATGCCACCCCCCACGGGGCTGCCCCTGCAACGTGAGGTTAGGTGCACATTAACACCCCCGTCATCAGAACCCTCACATGCTCCAAGCCCTCATTCCCCCTGCTGTTTCACTATATCTCTTCCTTATCAGCAATCTGTAATGGACTTCCCTAGGCCAGATGTAGCAGTCACCATAATGCACATTGCCATCTATCCCTTCTGATATAATGGTTTTCAGTCTGGGTTGTAGGCGTGCATCTCAAAAGTCTAAAGTGGTTTTCACTCAATCGTGTTTACTGATCTGAAATCAGCTGTTTCCATTTCAGCCGGATGAGACAGCATGGCACATGGCCCGCCTAAAGAGAGCGAGAGAATGGCCCCAGACCCAAAAATCCCTTAACCCTTCTCTGCTTTGGAGACCACACGTCACCACATTACAACCTAATCTCACTGCATGGTGGTGGCCAGAGAGAAATGTGTCACTCCGACCACGGGCGAGTGTGTGATGTGTGTCAGGGAGAATGATTATGGACAGCTGGCTGAGGCACTACCTGATACACAGAGAACATTATCACTGTGGTGGTGGTCAGTGTGTGACTCATGAAGCATATCATACAGTCATGAAACAGTCCTTACTACAGGGTTATGTGAGTTATACTATACCAGTACACTGAGAGGGGGACTGGATGTACACTGTGATAAACAAACAGCAACAAGGAGAGATCAACATATAATATCATGCATAGTGTACATATGTACAGTGCTCTCACACACACACACACAACGCATGTCAACACAACTCATAGAAAGTCAATTCATAGTTAAAACAAAAGGCTGTTTATTTTCCTGAACATTTGGCAGTCTTTGTTTTAGACATAAATACAGTCATCTTCTCCCCCCCCCCCATCTCCAGCAGCTCCTTAGCTTATGTCAGTGAACCCCAGCCCTCAGTACTTCACTTTCAAGAGATAACCTACTTCACCACAAAATCTTTCTGAACATTTACAATAACAAAAAAATATGACTTTGTCACCACACCGGTTGTGTAGATGCTATATTGTACACATTAAGTTAGTTGAAACCAAACTAGAGGCTTCAAACCGAATGGAAAATGTCTAACAAACATCTGGCACTTTGAATTTGGGGTGAACTGTCCATAGAATTAGAATACTAATTTAACAGGATCTCTATGGAACTGTATTTATTTTTTTAAGATGAGCACTCCGTGCTGTCTCTGTGATTGGTTGGTCAACAGCTCAATTCATACTGTTCCTGTCATATCACTCTTCCCTACAACACTGTTAGAATCAAACACATTGCTACTCATTCTGAGAAACATCAATATTGCTGCTCATACACTTGAATGTGATGCATTGTCCTATGTAAATGATAAACCAAGTATTTTAAAGACAATACTTAACACATCTTTCACATTGCTATGGAATATTGCATATAAAATCTAAAAGTAAAATACTGTAGCTGCTTTAAAATCAATCCATAGATCTTTAAACACCAATGTACATCCATCTTGTGAACTGAAATCTTAAATGGTCAAGGAAACGTTGAGTGGATAACTTAGGTCTCAAGTTGACCAGAGATAACAAGCAGTTACATAGAATTCTAATATAATTCATTGGTGTAACATATAAATGTATCTAATTTAAATAAAATGTTGACATCTTTCATCACATCTAAGTAATAAGTCTGGTTACCAATGTAGTAACAACATTAATTAACCTACGTGCCTTAACTTGCCTACATTTTTTATTTAACTAGGCAAGTCAGTTAAGAACAAATTCTTATTTACAATGACGGCCTACCCCGGCCAAAACCGGATGACGCTGGGCCAAATGTGCGCTGCCCTATGGGACTCCCAATCACGTACGGATGTGATACAGCCTGGATTCTAACCAGGGACTGTAGTGACGCCTCTTGCACTGAGATGCAGTGCCTTAGACCGTAACCCCCTCATGGAGGTAGAGAGATGGGAGGGGGAGGACAGTTGTTTGTGAGAGAAATGGTCATGACTCCATTCTACTCAAATGGAATGCAGTACACTTGTTGCCTCAATAACACATCAAATCATTGCTAACAAACATGAAACTCCCAATATCATATCTACTTGTCCCAGTATCCTTTAGTGGAAGACTCAGATTACTAGGATGAGGGGAAAAAAACAGTAAGGTATTGAAATGCAGCTCCCTCCATGCTGCATCCTCAGCCAATAACTCTACACCACCACCTGTCTGTCCATCAGATGGACACAGATACATACCTTCATTTGGTCAGGGGGATTTCCTATTCTAATGCATATATTGTTATGCATTTTATAATAAACATTTTTTAATATAAAAAGGAGACAAGGGCTTTACAATTCTTACAAAAAAGAGCTTCAAAATGATTTGATACAAAATAAATGGATAAAAATAGATCTGCATACAAAATACATGTTTAAAAAAAGAATAATCTTCAAACCCAAAAGTTACTGTTTAGTAAGAAATTAAAAGCGATACATTTAAATATATTCTGGTGTGTTAGCGAGCTAAAATATTTTCCTAGAACATTTCAATCCCATTTCTAACTGGCACAGATTCACATATAGCAAGCCTAGCTGATAGGTAGGTACACACATCAGCTGCATACCAGTCATGTATACTTCATGCCCATTACCAAGCACATAGATTTACAACAACTTGTTCCATTTTCCTTTCCAAGAGTTTGTCTGTGAGAGGGAATTTGCACAGCAAATGTGAATGAATTAATCCTCTATGATTGTGTGTAACAGTATGTGTGTGTGTCAGTAGTGGGTGTGGTGCTGTAGGGGTGCAGAAATGTGTGCGTGTCAGTACTGAGGGTGGTACTTGGGGAACAGGTAGAGGTCTTTGCAGAGGGAGCTGGTGAATTCAGACATCTCCTTACAGCGATGGTGGGGGGTGCCAGGAGCATAGCCTTCTCTGTCTTTAATACGACCATTTACCTGAGGACAGAGGTTACAAAAGGTTACTAGCACTGAATTTGCTGATAACTACTTTATTGAGGGAAAATGTACTTACTATGACTGTGATATGTGGTGTGTGTGTGTTTACCTGCACCAGTATATCTGATAGGTGTGTGTCTCTGGCTCTGAAGCGGAGTGCTGAGTTGACCTCTTGGATGAACCAGGATCCTCTCTTGGTGTTCCTCATGGCTGCAGTGCCTAGTAGGGCCCAACAGACACTACATTACCTAGTAGGGCCCAACAGACACTACATTACCTAGTAGGGCCCAACAGACACTACATTACCTAGTAGGGCCCAACAGACACTACATTACCTAGTAGGGCCCAACAGACACTACATTACCTAGTAGGGCCCAACAGACACTACATTACCTAGTAGGGCCCAACAGACACTACATTACCTAGTAGGGCCCAACAGACACTACATTACCTAGTAGGCCCCAACACACACTACATTACCTAGTAGGGCCCAACACACACTACATTACCTAGTAGGGCCCAACACACACTACATTACCTAGTAGGGCCCAACACACACTACATTACCTAGTAGGGCACAACAGACACTACATTACCTAGTAGGGCCCAACAGACACTGCATTACCTAGTAGGGCCCAACACACACTACATTACCTAGTAGGGCCCAACAGACACTGCATTACCTAGTAGGGCCCAACACATGGGATAAACACATTTGTTTATTCCATGTGTAACTCTGTGTTGTTTGTGTTGCACTGCTTTGCTTTATCTTGGCCAGGTCGCAGTTGTAAATGAGAACTTTTTCTCAACTGGCCTACCTGGTTAAATAAAAAATAAATAAAAAAGACACTACATTACCTAGTAGGGCCCAACACATTACCTAGTAGGGCCCAACACATTACCTAGTAGGGCCCAACAGACACTACATTACCTAGTAGGGCCCAACAGACACTACATTACCTAGTAGGGACCAACACATTACCTAGTAGGGCCCAACAGACACTACATTACCTAGTAGGGACCAACACATTACCTAGTAGGGCCCAACAGACACTACATTACCTAGTAGGGACCAACACACACACACACACACACACACACACACACACACACACACACACACACACACACACACACACACACACAAAGAAACACACCACCAAATATTCCAACATTCACATCATAAACACACACACACACACCTTTGAGGGAGGCGAAGCCACAGATCATGTCGGAGCGCTGGGGCAGTTTGACTCTGAGCCTGCCTCTCTCCTCCGTCTGCCTGGTGTCTTCATCCCCCTCTCCCTCCCTCCCTGCATCCCTCTGTTCACAGCCAGGAGACTGGGTCCTCTCTGGCCCGTCTGACTGCTCCACCCCACAGTCCATCTCCTCTGGAGAGACAGAGAGAAGACGGGTTAGAAAGGGAAGGAGGGAGAGTGAGGGCAGAGAGATCGTGTGTGAGCTCACCTCCTCTGCAGGCCTGGATGAAGAACATCTTGGGTTTATTCTGCAGTAGAGGACAGTGGGCGTTGTCAAACGCCTCAAACACCCAGTCCAACTGAGAGAGAGACAGAGATTCAATTAATATGATTATTATCATCAGAAAGGGTTTCTCTCTCAACTGAATGAGGTCACACACACCTCCAGTAGCTGTCCGTCTGTGCCGTAGATAGCCCCCTCTACTCCATGGGACAGCAGACACACCACACAGCTGGATACGGTCTGGTGCTGCTGCCGTCTGCCAAACTGCTCAATGCACGCCCGCATGCCCTGTCATAGAGAGAGATCAATCAAGTATTTCACTATATTCTAATTACATAGCACTTTTAGAATTATTTTGGTACATTTTGTCACAAAGTGCAAGCGCCACTAGTTATACAGAGAGGAAGTGTAGAGCTGTAAATTCCCCCTTTGTTCTTGGCATTGTAAACACATGGTCATGGAAAGACCAATGCTACAAACAGCTGTCTCCACTAACTAGCACCATGACTCTAATAGCAACAGGTCTATGTGAAGATCAAGGCAAACAAATACCTGAGTTCCACAGATGGAAGCTAGTGGGGGATCCACCGATATAGTCCATGTTGGTTGAAGCACTGCTGTACCTTTGGCACCACTGTCTTACTGTCTGTGTGTGTGTGTGTGTGTGTGTGTGTGTGTGTGTGTGTTACCTGAGCTGTGAGGTCTCTCCGGACGGTGACTATGTAGTCCAGCTCAGTGAACACCTTCCTGAGGACCTCCTCGTCCACCTCCCCTCCCTTCCTGGAGTCCAGGTCAGGAGCAGCACAGGGGTCAAAGGAGACGTTACTGATCACCAAGGCCAGGCCACGAGGACTGGAAACCATACTGTAGGACTGAAGGGGAGAAAGAGAGGAGAGGAGAAAGAGGTGCAAAGGGAGGAAAGGAGGAGAAAAGAGTGAGGGACAAGAGACAAAAATGCAGCGTGAGAAAATGACATGGTTTACCTGAAGGAAAATAATGATGTGCTTACGTTGCTGCTGTTCTCGGCAGTGTTTGTTGTGGTTTCTGTCCCTGTACTTCAATGACAGTTTTACACCCCAGTGGAGCTCAGTGATGAATCATCCCCAACCTGAGCAGGTTTACAGAGACTTCAACACATGGGCTGGGGGAATTCTCCCTGTCTCTCTTTCCTGTCAAACTGACTGTGGTCTAGACAAACACTGTCTTCTACGGACCAGTGGGGCTCCCCTGGTACTGTCTAAACTCTGTCTATACTGCAGAAGTCTAATATCTGTCTGTTTAGAGTGTAGACACTTCAACAGCTGTTACAGGTTGAGGTGGATGAATAGGAAGATCTGCTCTGCAGCTCCCTAGAAATACCTTGGGGGACAATGCAGCTAAACAGCAGCTGGAAACACATTCTGGACACAGGAAGTACATGCATGTGTTTGTTGCAAAGGTGCATGTTGCAGTGGCTGCTGCCTTGAAACTAACTGCCCTAGGGGATTGCATAAAGTTCCATTGTAACAGTTGTATTTGCAGTGACAAATATGAGAACCAAAAATATACAGCAGTTAACAACGTTAATTGTCTCAGGTAAGAGATACCAGACAGACTGTGTTGTACCTGTTGGCAGTGACATGGTACAGACAGGTGATTTACTGGTTTGTATTAACAGTGAGTGTTGTACCTGTTGGCAGTGACATGGTACAGACAGGTGATTTACTGGTTTGTATTAACAGTGAGTGTTGTACCTGTTGGCAGTGACATGGTACAGACAGGTGATTTACTGGTTTGTATTAACAGTGAGCGTTGTACCTGTTGGCAGTGTTTTAGGTAGAAGTCTGGTGTACAGGGAAGAACAGGGCTGGTGATGGGACTGTCTGCATCCAGACACATCTCCATTGACTCTGAAACACATATTAGGATGACATTACACCCTGCATGCATTTCATTCCATAAATTACACCAGTGGAGACAAACAATTACAATAATGCCCATCAGAGCAGGGTTCCATTCAAGGTCATGTTTCTGCCTTGAAAGGGAAGCTGTTAGCAACATATAATGGTGTTGTAACAACCTTTGTACTACAGCTATGTGAGCAAGTCACACGGGCGTGGTGCCTGCAGGTGGCGAGACTGGCTGGGCAGTGGCACTCCACACCAAGGCTACAGCACACTGCTTCCACACTGATCAAATTATACAACTGGACTCAATGGGGACATTTTCATTTACACAGTTTTATTGGATTTATTAAAAATAGCTTTTTTATAAAAGACTGAGTTACAAGCCAACAAACAGAATGATTACATTTTTCCCAAACAACCACACAAATAACCCCTCCCATGATCTCCTAGGAAACGTGCAAATATTGTCAATGAAACAGTTGTAAAACTGTGATCTTGAATGCACCCAGCTCAGATGACTGCTCTACTCACCTTGTGTTCTGGTTCTCTTGGCTGGAACCATCCCCTCCTGGGTGGGCAGTGGGAGGGGAGAGTCCACATATCTCTGAAAGACAAAGGAAATTGAGAATTTAACCATGTTTTACCTTCGACGTCAATACAATCTGAACATTTATAGCAAAACCAGTTCATTCCTGATTTTTTTCCTCGTCTGCAGTGTGAATACCAAAACATCCAGAGGAGGCTTGGGTTGGGAGTGATGGCTGACTCTCACCTCTCTCCCAATCTACATCTCTCCTTCTCTTTTCTTATTCCCCTCTTTCTCCCCATCCCCCTCTTTCTTCCTGTTACAGCAGTCTGTAGCTTGGGTTGGGAGTGTTGGTGTCACTTCTTTCTCTAGTGACTGTCTGGGGCCTCTGGGGGGGGACAGTCTGTAGTAGGGTTGAATGGCAGGAACCCGGTTTCCGAGATTTACTGTCCAAAACCACTCCTCTTTCCCAGGATAAATAACTGTGAGAAACCGGTAAATTATAATAAATGATTTATATGAACAGCATGGAGTGAAATGGAACTGTTAAAATGATACGCGATGTCTAAATCTGGCTTCTCTACGGCCGCTGCATGATGAATCAACGCTCAGGGTGGGGACAGACAGCCCATCTCAGTATGGAGCGCAATTCACAATGCATGTAGGAGGACCTACTGTATTGGTATTTTATTAGGATCCCCATTAGCTGTTGCAAAAGCAGCAGCTACTCTTCCTGTATCATCTCATCATGGTAACGTGTTTTCTTGTGACAGGTGGGCATACATTGACTGCAGCATAGCCTATGCTACAGTAATATAAAGACAGAATGATCTGGCTTTCAGGGGCCACCTTGTTTTTCTTTC
Organism: Salvelinus alpinus; assembly: GCF_045679555.1. NCBI lineage: Eukaryota > Metazoa > Chordata > Actinopteri > Salmoniformes > Salmonidae > Salvelinus > Salvelinus alpinus. The sequence goes on along the minus strand of NC_092089.1, from coordinate 33,310,311 downwards.
ATTGTAAAGAGTTTTAAAAACAGCCTTTCACTCGAATAGCATTGCTTTAAATCAGTGCACACACTATCTCCATCAACTCCATTCAAATTGCATCCAAAATAGATAATCCTGTTCTAAATTGACATATATAGATGTTCTAGCCTACCTCTTTCAGGTAATACATTATTAGCCTTATATTTAGCTAATTAATGACGGGTTATGCATAATAAACATCTAACTTATAGCCTGTGTCTCTTGTACAATACGCAAGCGCCTGTGCTCCGCTGGCCACGCCTTAGAGCTAAGGAGCGTTTTCTGAGTCCCACGCAGAAAAAGCTAGACTAGACAATCTTTTTAGCATTTCTTACACCAATAGACTATTCGAAGAGGGATGCAATATATTTTTTGCTGAATGTTAAATACAGCAGCCAACAGAACTCACGGGTAGTTTGAAAGAACAGTGAATGCGTGCAATGGCGGAAGGCTATAGCAGTTATTTATTCAGACCCATAACCATTATATCTTCATGAAGAGAAGTGAAAGCCTTCTGCATCTAATTCTAGCAATATATTTGTTTTATTCACCTTTATTTAACCAGGTAGGCTAGTTGAGAACAAGTTCTCATTTACGACTGCGACCTGGCCAAGAATAAAGCAAAGCAGTTTGACACATACAACAACACAGAGTTACACATGGAATAAACAAACATACAGTCAATAATACAGTAGAAAAAAATCTATATACAGTGTGTGCATTTTAAGTAAGCATTTCACTGTAATACCTGTTGTATTCGGCACACGTGGCAAATAAACTTTGATTTGATTTGCAAATGAGGTAAGATAAGAGAGGTAAGGCAATAAACAGGCCATGGTGGCGAAGTAATTACAATATACCAATTAAACACTGGAGTGATTGATGTGCAGAAGATGAATGTGCAAGTAGAGATACTGGGGTGCAAAGGAGCAAGATAAATAAATAAATACAGTATGGGGATGAGGTAGTTGGATGGGCTATATTACAGATGGGCTATGTACAGGTGCAGTGATCTGTGAGCTGCTCTGACAGCTGGTGCTTAATGTTAGTGAGGGAGATATGAGTCTCCAGCTTCAGTGATTTTTGCAGTTTGTTCCAGTCATTGGCAGCAGAGAACTGGAAGGAAAGGCTGCCAAAGGAGGAATTGGCTTTGGGGGTGATTAGTGAGATATACCTTCTGGAGCACGTGTTACGGGTAGGTGCTGCTATGTTGACCAGTGAGCTGAGATAAGGCGGGGCTTTACCTAGCAGAGACTAGTAGATGACTTGGAGCCAGTGGGTTTGGCGACGAGTATGAAGCGAGGGCCAGCCAACAAGAGCGTACAGGTCGCAGTGGTGGGTAGTATATGGGGCTTTGGTGACAAAACGGATGGCACTGTGATAGACTGCATCCAATTTGTTGAGTAGAGTGTTGGAGGCTATTTTGTAAATGACATCGCCGAGGTCGAGGATCGGTAGGATGGTCAGTTTTACGAGGGTATGTTTGGCAGCATGAGTGAAGGATGCTTTGTTGCGGAATAGGAAGCTGATTCTAGAATTAATTTTGGATTGGAGATCCTTAATGTGAGTCTGGAAGGAGAGTTTACAGTCTAACCAGACACCTAGGTATTTGTAGTTGTCCACATATTCTAAGTCAGAACCGTCCAGAGTAGTGATGCTGGACGGACGGGCAGCGATTGGTTGAAGAGCAAGCATTTAGTTTTACTTGCATTTAAGAGCAGTTGGAGGCAACGGAAGGAGAGTTGTATGGCATTGAAGCTCGTCTGGAGGTTAGTTAACACAGTGTCCAAAGAAGGGCCAGAAGTATACAGAATCTATGTAGAGGTGGATCAGAGAATCACCAGCAGCAAGAGCGACATCATTGATGTATACAGAGAAGAGTCGGCCCGAGAATTGAACCCTGTGGCACCCCCATAGAGACTGTCAGAGGTCCAGACAACAGGCCCTCCGATTTGACACACTGAACTCTATCAGAGAAGTAGTTGGTGAACCAGGCGAGGTAGTCATTTGAGAAACCAAGGCTGTTTAGTCTGCCGATAAGAATTTGGTGATTGACAGAGTCAAAAGCCTTGGCCAGGTCGATGAATACAGCTGCACAGTAATGTGTCTTATCGATGGCGGTTATGATATCGTTTAGGACCTAGAGCATGGCTGAGGTGTACCCATGACCAGCTCTGAAACCAGATTGCATAGCGGAGAAGGTACGGTGGGATTCAAAATGGTCGGTAATCTGTTTGTTAGCTTGGCTTTCAAAGACCTTAGAAAGGCAAGGTAGGATAGATTTAGGTCTGTAGCAGTTTGGGTCTAGAGTGTCACCCCCTTTGAAGAGGGGGATGATCGTGGCAGCTTTCCAATCTTTGGGAATTTCAGATGATACGAAAGAAGTTGAACAGGCTAGTAATAGGGGTTGCAACAATTGCGGCAGATCATTTTAGAAAGAGAGGGTCCAGATTGTCTAGCCCGGCTGATTTGCAGCTCTTTCAGAACATCAGCTATCTGGATTTGGGTAAAGGAGAAATGGGGAGGCTTGGGCGAGTTGCTGTGGGGGGTGCCGGGCAGTTGACCGGGGTAGGGGTAGCCAGGTGGAAAGCATGGCCAACCGTAGAAAAATTCTTATTGAAATTCTCAATTATAGTGGATTTATCAGTGGTAACAGTGTTTCCTAGCCTCAGTGCAGTGGGCAACTGGGAGGGGGTGCTCTTATTCTCCATGGACATTATATTTGCCTGTGTATATTGGTTCCTAACTTCCCTGAAAAGTTGCATATCACGGGGGCTATATATTATTCAAGGATGTCATTAGAATGATGAGGGAGATTGGAAAATATTTAATGTAACTGTTGAAAGCAAGGAAGGAATAAAGCAACAATAGAGGGAGAAAGAGGAGAAAGGCTAATAACATCAGGGGAAATATTATGAAAAAGGTATATATGCGTCAGCCTACTATTTATACAAATAGTCCCTATTACATTTCAAAATTAAAATAAATTCTCTAGCCTATATTTGTAACTTTGTAGGCTGCATGTGCTGCACCAGAACCGCGTGTTCTCTTCTGCTTTATCATGGTTTGAACGATGTACGTAATACCAGTCCATATAATACAGTACAGTAATACAGTTCACACTCAAAAAGATTAGCCTACTGGAGCTTGTTTCATTTATTTACCCAAGAGAGCATATAGCTAGCTACATCTATGGGGTTTTATGCTTCTCTGTCGTGCATAATGTGCAGTAGCCTATATCCTATAGATAATAGCACAATTATTTGGACTTTTTGGTGTCATTAAATGTCTTTAATGTAAGGCTCATAAAATGTATCGGACTCAGGTAGCATTAGGTTTGAATTTTCATTACATATTTATATGCTTTATAATGCTTTTGAATGACACTTCCAGTTTTGGCGGGAAATACAGGGTTACACGGGAGAAAAGTTGTTTTATTCTTGGGATGGAACATTTGTAAAATACCAGGAAAATATTCTTACTTAGTCTGTAGCTTGGGCTAGGTGTTGAGTAGCGCTCACCTCTTTCTCTTCATCCCCCTCTTCCTCACTGTCTTTGACTGGGGGTCTTTGTGAATGGGGCGTAGCGGTCTGAAGCTTGGATTGGGTATTTTGTGGAACTCACCCCCTCAGCCCTGTCTTTCGCCCTAGCTGTCTGGGGACACTGTGAGTAAGGGGTGCAGTTTGAGGCTTGGGTTGGTTGTGGCACTCACCCCTCTCTCTCCATGTCTACCCTCTCCCTTTCTATCTTTGTCCTTCTGCTCGTCTGTCAGGATCAACATCTGATTATTGTGCTGTGTGTGGTGTGGCACCCAGTGCCCACTCACCTGTCTCTCTCCGTCCCTCTCTGGTGACTCTGTGAGCAGGGTACATAGGTGCTGCTGCTCTGTGTCTCTCAGTGCTGAGCAGAAGCTGCTGAAGGCTCTGGGACCACGCTTGGGGAGCAGGGACAGCAGACGCCAGCTCCGCTTGTGGGAGGTCGGCTCCGCCTGGGGAACAACGGATATCACCAGATTAGAAAAAATAGAACGTGAAAGACATGGTAATCTACACAAGGGTTTCCGAAACTGGGTCCTGCCCCCCCAGGTGCACATTTAGTTTTTTGCCATAGCACTACACGATTCAAATAACCAACTCATCATCAAGCTTAGAATATTTCAATCAGCTGTGTAGTGCTTGGGGCAGAAAATAAACATGCACAGGGAGCAAGAACGAGTTTCAAGGACCAAGTATGGGGAACCCTGATCTACACTAACATTCACATTTGATTACATGATTGAAGTTAATGACATAAATCAACAATAAGACATTTGGGCCATGAATGCGTGCTTCTACACCTGCATTGCTTGCTGTTTGGGGTTTTAGGCTGGGTTTCTGTACAGCACTTTGAGATATCAGCTGATGTAAGGGCTATATAAATACATTTGATTTGATTCGATTTTTTGGAAGTTGATAAGTGTCATAAGTCACCTGACCTGGTAGTATCGAGCTACACAATTGAACACAACATACCAGGATGCCTTCTGCCATGCTGTCGGTGAGAATGTCGTCTGTCTGCAGCGACTGAATGAACAGCTCGTCCACCACCATCTCTTTGCAGAGAGTCACAGCGTATTTCCGAAGCCCCCTTTTGTCTCGTTCCAGCATACCGCATTCCCCCAACATTCTGCTTCGAGACAAGACACAGGAAAACGCTTCATTTACTGTCAACTTCCATTCTTCTTGCAAAACCGTAGCGCGGTATATAGGCCTAGCTTCTCAACAACGTGTTAACGTTACTCATTGGCATTGTATCTAGCTATTATAATAGCTCAATTTACCTTGTTTTCTAAGTCGGAGTGGTAAGGATGCTGAATGCGTCTTTCTGTAAGATAACTAACATTATACTAGTTAGCTAGCTGTCTGGATGAATACGAGAAAGTAATTGGTAGTTATCTCCTATTCTTTCCAAAGTCCGGTAACACTCAGCAGCAGATACTTACAATGACTGTCAGGTAACGTTAGCCAGCTGTCTCCAGCTAACGCGTTAGCTAGCTAATAATTAATGTGTGAAGGAAAAGTTGACATCACCTTGACGTCCGAACAATACTAAATTGTAAATTGTATTGCATAAAAACAGGTAGCTATGCTAAGAAATTTGTTCACAATGTAAGCAAGTGTCAATCAGTATCGTTGCATTTTTCAAAACAATGTACATTTAACTTTAGATATGCAACAGCTAACGTTACATCGGCATGCTAACGTTGGGATGTTATTTTTTGTGTGGATTTCAAACATTCAGAACACTTTCAATGCGTTCATCTGCTCCCAACCCTATCTGTCCTGAAACTAGATAGCCAATTTAGCTAACTGTATTTGAAATTATTTCGCACAAATGAACAATATAACTTACCCACGTAAACCAACTTCCGCGCCTCTGCAATGTGTGAAAATGGTAGCGGGAGTGGTCTAAATTCATTGTGTTGGATTATAGCCAATGACAGTTCGGAAAATTTGGATTGACGTTTTCCTGGGCGAATACGAGTCAGCTTTCCCAGGGCGTGGTTGGAAACGTATTTATCAAATTCATTTTGAATTTGAATCGGTTGTTACAGTAAATAATCAGCCAATTGATAAGAATATCATGGAAGACTGACATAAACAGCCATCTAATGTTTAGATGAAGTAGAGAGGATGGCATGGCATGGCATTTGCCAAATATGTTGTATTTATAGATACAGTATGAACATACAGTGCATTCGGAAAGTATTCAGACCCCTTGACTTTTTCCACATTTTGTTACGTTACAGACTTATTCTAAAATGGATTAAATATATTTTTCCTCATCGATCTACACACAATACCTCACAATGACAAAGCGGAAACAGGTTTTTCAACATTTTTGCACATTTTATTTACATAAGTATACAGACCCTTTGCTATGAGACTCGAAATTGAGCTCAGGTGTATACTGTTTCAATTGATCATCCTTGAGATGTTTCTACAATTTGATTGGAGTCCACCTGTGGTAAATTAAATTGATTGGACATGATTTGGAAAGGCACACACCTGTCTATATAAAGTCCCACAGTTGACAGTGCATGTCAGAGCAAAAACCAAGCCATGAAGTCGAAGGAATTGTCCGTAGAGCACCGAGACAGGATTGTTGAGGCAAAGATATGGGGAAGGGTACAAAAATAATTCTGCAGCATTGAAGGTCCCAACAAACACAGTGGGCTCCATCATTCTTAAATGGAAGAAGTTTGGAACCACCAAGACTCTTCCTAGATCTGACTGCCCGGTCAAACTGAGCAATCGGGAGAGAAGGTCCTTGGTCAGGGAGGTGACCAAGAACCCAAGGGTCACTCTGACAGAGCTCCAGCGTTCCTCTGTGGAGATGGGAGAACCTTCCAGAAGGACAGCCATCTCTGCAGCACTCCACCAATCAGGCCTTTATGGTAGAGTGGCCAGATGAAAGCCACTCCTCAGTAAGGCACATGACAGCCTGCTTGGAGTTTGCCAAAAGGCACCTGAAGGACTCTGACCATGAGAGACAAGATTCTCTGGTCTGATGAAACCAAGATTGAACTCTTTGGACTGAATGCCAAGTATCATATCTGGAGTAAACCTTGCACCATCCTTACGGTGAAGCACTGTGGTGGCAGCATCATGCTGTGGGGATGTTTTTCAGTGGCAGGGACTGGGAGACTAGTCAGGATCGGGGGAAAGATGAACAGAGCAAAGAACAGAGCCCGGACTGTACTTCCAACAGGACAACTACCTTAAGCACACAGCCAGGAGTGGCTTCGGGACAAGTGTCTGAATGTCCTTAAACGGCCCAGCCAGAGCCCGGACTTGAACCCGATCAAACTCTGCCATTACTGCTAAAGGTGCTTCAACAAAGTACTGAGTAAAGGGTCTGAATACTTATGTAAATGTGATATGTCTAAAAACCTGTTTTTGCTTCATCATTATGGGGTATTGTGTGTATATAGATGAGGGAAACTGTAATCAGTTTTAGAATAAGGCTGTAACATAACAAAATGTGGAAAAAGTAATGGGGTCTGAATACTGTCTGAAGGCAATGTATATGGATCTGTGCCATTTACTTTGAACTGGACTGTGTTTATAGCATGAGCGGTAATGAGTAGATGTGCTTGTTTTGAGATCGAAGCGAGAGCTACATGTAGCCACGTGTGCATATTTTGTTCATATCTTTTGCTAGTTAATGAGTTTTTAGCCCAGTTACATAATTTGTTGACAGCAATAGGGGAGTGATTGCTTCCTACAAGAGAACAAACGTGTACATTTCTAGGCATCTTTGAAAAGCGAGTCAGGTAATGAGCTTTTTTTGTCTTGAAGGGGCAGTGTTGTGTTTTGGGACAGGGTTGAATAAGCTAAGTAGCCAATAGGCAGAGGGTAGCATAATTTGTCTGATTCTCTGTAATAGTGGTATGGGAATAATAATACATTTTATTTTGACAATTAGTCTTATTCTGACAATTAATCTTGATGGTTGTACAGTCGTCTCAAATAAAACTGTGAAGGACCTTGGCGTTACTCTGGACCCTGATCTCTCTTTTGATGAACATATCAAGACTGTTTCAAGGACAGCTTTTTTCCATCTACGTAATATTGCAAAAATCAGAAATTTCTTGTCCAAAAATTATGCAGAAAAATGTATCCATGCTTTTGTTACTTCTGGGTTAGACTACTGCAATGCTCTACTTTCCGGCTACCCGGATAAAGCACTAAATAAACTTCAGTTAGTGCTAAATACGGCTGCTAGAATCCTGACTAGAACCACATTTTCTGTTAAGGCAAGGGCTGATGTTTTACTGCTAACCTACAAAGCATTAGATGGGCTTTCTCCTACCTATCTTTCCGATTTGGTCCTTCCGTACATACCTACACGTACACTACGGTCACAAGACGCAGGCCTCCTAATTGTCCCTAGAATGTCTAAGCAAACAGCGGGAGGCAGGGCTTTCTCCTATAGAGCTAAATTTTTATGGAATGGTCTGCCTACCCATGTGAGAGACGCAGGCTCTGTCTCAACCTTTAAGTCTTTATTGAAGACTCATCTCTTCAGTAGGTCATATGATTGAGGGTAGTCTGGCCCAGGAGTGTGAAGGTGAATGGAAAGGCACGGGAGCAACGAACCGCCCTTGCTGTCTCTGCCTGGCCGGTTCCCCTCTCTCCACTGGGATTCTCTGCCTCAAACACTATTACAGGGGCTGAGTCACTGGCTTACTTGTGCTCTTCCATGCCGTCCCTAGGAGGGGTGCGTCACTTGAGTGGGTTGAGTCGCTGATGTGGGTCTTCCTGTCTGGGTTGGCGCCCCCCCTTGAGTTGTGCCGTGGCGGAGATCTTTGTGGGCTATGTCTCAGGATGGTAAGTTGGTGGTTGAAGATATCCCTCTAGTGGTGTGTGGGCTGTGCTTTGGCAAAGTGGGTGGGGTTATATCCTGCCTGTTTGGCCCTGTCCGGGGGATCATCGGATGTCTCCCGACAGTGTCTCCTGACCCCTCCTGTCTCAGCCTCCAGTATTTATGCTGCAGTAGTTTATGTGTCGGGGGGCTAGGGTCAGTCTGTTATATCTGGAGAATTTCTCCTGTCTTATCCGGTGTCCTGTGTGAATTTAAGTATGCTCTTTCTAATTCTCTCTTTCTCTCTTTCTCTCTCTCGGAGGACCTGAGCCCTAGGACCATGCCTCAGGACTACCTGGCATGATGACTCCTTGCTGTCCCCAGTCCACCTGGACGTGCTGCTGCTCCAGTTTCAACTGTTCTGCCTGCGGCTATGGAACCCTGACCTGTTCACAGGACGTGCTACCTGACCCAGACCTGCTGTTTTCAACTCTCTAGAGACAGCAGGATGGGTAGAGATACTCTCAATGATTGGCTATGAAAAGCCAATTGACATTTACTCCTGAGGTGCTGACTTGTTGCACCCTCGACAACTACTGTGATTATTATTATTTGACCATGCTGGTCATTTATGAACATTTGAACATCTTGGCCATGTTCTGTTATAATCTCCACCCGGCACAACCAGGAGAGGACTGGCCACCCCTCATAGCCGGGTTCCTCTCCAGGTTTCTTCCGAGGTTTGGGCCTTTCTAGGGAGTTTTTCTTCTACACCTGCATTGCTTGCTGTTTGGGGTTTTAGGCTGGGTTTCTGTACAGCACTTTGATATATCAGCTGATGTAAGATCCTGGTCCCGTGTGGCTCAGTTGGTAGAGCATGGCGCTTGCAACGCCAGGGTTGTGGGTTCATTCCCCACGGGGGGACCAGGATGAATATGTATGAACTTTCCAATTTGTAAGTCGCTCTGGATAAGAGCGTCTGCTAAATGACTTAAATGTAAATGTAAGAAGGGCTATATAAATAAATTTGATTTTATATCTTGTAAAGTGGTTCCTTGCATCAAACACAACAACATTTTTAGTCACCTCCTTGTCTGAAGGACAAGTGGATAAACAGGTTAATGTCAAGCCCTGCATGTTTTTTTTTTCAAAAGTCTCATGGAATGTAGGCTGACATTGAACACCACTCAATGGCTGCTGCTGTGGGCTTAACAACAGATGTCGTGGAAAATTGCAAGATTATGTTAGAATGCTTGTATAGCATTATAATGGTTGTTTTATTCGACAGAATAGAATATTCTGTTAACTATTGTGTGTGTGTGTTCTACTGAGGATGGGCCTCTATGAGATAACACTGACAGAGGAGATTTACGATGTCTTTGGGTGATAAAACCTAAAGAGCATTCCAGAGAACATGAGCTAATGTTTCTCTTCTATACCGTACCAGGGAGAGACGGTTCCTGTTTGGAGTAGGAGGGCCAGACACTGGTCTTTACAATGAAAACTGTTGACACAGCAGTAACTGTCTGCTGTGTTTTATAGATATCTTTCATACAAATCTTAACCTTTGTGAACTGTTCCTAAGATCTGTGGTTCGTCATGTAAGTTGAGAGGGGTGTATCTTGGCTATAAAAGATCTTTGTACTTTTATGTTTGTACTTTTCAATGGTTCATTAGAGATAGTGCATCATTGAAAGTCAAAAAGGCAATTGCAAAGCTCTTATTATTAAAGATGTAATTTAAGTATAACTCTGACTGGTGTGTGAAGTTTGTAACTCCCCTCATTTGGTAATGCAGAAATATGCCACCACACAGAACAGCTATTTCTATGTAAAAATGTTATGGGGTGCATTTTCTCCATTGTTTTTGATGGTAGCCCACTCTGGTAGATTATTATGATTATGACATTATGATAAAATAGCCACAGTAGCCTACTTGACCACTGTTTAAACTGTAACTTAAAGTGGGTACAGCCTCTGTGTTCACAGTAAAGACAGTTGCACTGACTTTTCACAACTTTCAAGTTTGCGCACTGCAGACCTGAAATTTGCTTAGTGCCGAAAAAAATGTGAGGGAACATTGCTCATGACTTGTATGGAATTTGTGCCACAAATGCTAACGTTTGCATGTGCAAACTGTCAGGGAAACTAAACCAAATCATGGATTGCTGTCATACCTTTTCCATAGACTGCTTACAGGATAAGTAAATCAACATGTCATTTTTTTATTTGGGTGAACTATCCCTTTAACAACACGTGATGCTCAACCCTGGTTCCAAAGGATAACCTACCCAGTGCAAGGTTTAGTCCCGGTCTACTGTACAATAGATGACTTTGGTAATATACTTCTAAAACAGTGACATAACTTTTGGAAAATCATAGAAGCAACTGGTATTGCCTATTTGTTAATAAATAGCTGCAGAAGTAGGGCTGGCACAATAAACATATAGCCAGCCGTATAACTGACAATTATAGACAAAAAAATTCTACAGTTATGGATAATCATGAACTACAAACTATAATAGTTATAATCGTTTTAGCTAATACATTTTGTATATAGTAGATATGTTTTCAGGTATAGGCTTATACTTTACCCAATAGCAGTCTTTCATTTTTACATGAAGAGGGTAAAGTTGGTATTAATTTTAGGAGCAGAGTGTACTTAGCTTATAAATTAACTAGAGACAATGTCCAAGATGGATGCCAGTGTTTTTCAACATAAACTACTCACTTTCGCATGGTCATTGCTAGATGGGATACAGTTTATCAAATTGATGTCAAAAGTTGATTATTTTTTCATTTTAGCTAACCCTAACCTTTTTCCCAAATCTAACCTAATTCTCCAAACCTGCTACATTTATTATCCGAGCCTACGGTGTAAATTCTCCTAACCTGCTACGAAAAGTCCTTTCTGACAAACTAACCATCTAGTCAAAACCTGTGTTTATTGCCCTCTTTTTAGATTCGGTTTAACAGAGCAGATAACACCTGCACACTAGCACAGCTCAGTGCGCACTTGGATCTGTGCTATCCAAAATCCTTGGGACGTCCCTACTCCATTGAAGTTGACATTTCTGAAATGTAACATGGTTAACATGGATAATTAACAATTAACAGCCAAAGCATTGCTTCCACTGTCTTGATGGCTTTCCTCCCTGTGGTGCCTAGTAGTCTTAATGCCCTGTAGAAGGATTGACCTGCAAACCTTCTGCATCCCACTTCGACAGACTCAGAACTTACTCTTTGGTACTGCTCCACCAGGTCCTCGTACTTCGGCCTATTTTCTTTCATTTGTCTCCTCAATGCGGTCCTCCCAAGGGACAATGAGCTCCATTAAGATGACCTGCTTGGATGTTTCAGAAAGCAGCACGTCTGGCTTCCCTGATTATCTGCTTGACCACGCCTGTGTGCTCCAGTCATCCTGGCACCTCAAGGATCCCTTCTTTCTGGACTGATGTAGGAGTTCTTCAGGAGGTAGTCTGTCAGACGGCTGGCCCCAATGCTGAAGAATATATTTCCTTCAACACTGAGCAGCGAGATGGTTCTGAAATGGTTGATGTTCTTCGAGTTCTCCTCCTTCAGAATCCATACTCCTTCTGCACATCTCCACTGTTGAGAGACTTTGCCCCTCCTCCAGATCACCTTCTGGATGCTCTTGCCCTCTTGACAACCTCCTGTACATCCTTCCAGCAGGGCTCCTTCTTGTTTAACTCTGTGGTTGGTACTGGTAGATCTATCAAGGCCTTGCCGTGCTCCAGATCTTGCTCTCTGATTGCGTTGCTGTACGTGCTGCGTAGATGGTTGTTGATCTCATCTTTGGAGCAGGTAAGGTGACCACTGTGACCTAGCAGCTGTTCAATAAATCCAAAGAGATTTGCTAAAGGCAGCCCGCTTCCTTGCCCTCTTTTTCCTGTGCCTTCCATGCCACTCAGCTCTCTGCAAGGCCCTGAGGATGTTCCGTAGCGCTGACAAGGCTGGTCTTTCTTCTTCACTCGCCTCCTTGAACTGTTCTTAACTCCTGCCTTATCTGGTGGATCTTTGCCGCTCTATGCCCAGTTGGTTAACCAAGCTGTCTCTGACCTGATGGAGTATTCTCCTTTTGACAGCTCTCAGCTCTCACTAATTGACGTTGGACTACTGTTCACTATACATCACTTTAATCCTGTACATATCTACGTCAATTAACTCGTACCCCTGCACATCGACTCGGTACTGGTAAAAAAAGTTATCATTACTCATTACTTTTATTATTCACATGTGAAACTGCAATTCACATGTGAGTTGAACACATTTTATGTGAAAAGGTGGTGTTACATGTGATATTAAAATGTAATACATGTGAACATATGGTTTCCCGTGAAGATTTCAGCTCAACATGTGAAAGCAGCTATTTCAAATGTGAAAATGCAAATATGACATTTTTTTGTAAGAGCGATTCTTAGAAGGAGCTTCACAACAGCTCACTGATACGGATGATTCTGCAAGGTTACCATGAGTTGTGTTTGCAGCTCCTTGAAATCAATAAGAATGTCGCCACTATGGAACCAGTTGTGAACTTTGGTCTCCATCCAAATAAATATTTGTGGTGGATAAACAGAACTAGATTGAGCAAATTCAGACTTCTTCCCTTCGATGTTCATGAATACAATTACATGTATAATATGTTCCTGATACATTTTATTTATCAGTCAAACTGGGGAAATATCATTCAGCATGCCAACTGAAGGGTTTTCATATAGAATATAGTAATCTGTTCATTCAACATAGCTAACACTTAATACCGCAAACGTTATCTCCATTTGAGAATCTTGAGTTTCATTGATTGGAGAGCCCGGCTCTATAGCAAGTGGGGCTCCTATGCTCACAGCCAGAGGAATAGATCCTTTGTCTGGATAGGACAAAAAATGTGACACGTCACTCCCTATGCAAATGAGGTGTAAGATTTCAAACCCTACATCTCAGCACCTTGCGGAGAGCGCCATCTGAATTGGGAGACTCAGCTGTTTTGCTGAGTTTAAAGCAATTGACGTTGCACTGTTCACAGAACGTTCTGTACACAAACATTTCGGTCACTCAGAACCAGTCCAGAACCGCTACTAGTCCCCTAAATAAGGGACTTTACTTCAGAGGTTAACAACGTACCCTACTAACAACCAACTTCCGCACCTCTGCAGTGTGGGAGTAGTGGGACTGATAGAAGTTTTGGATTATAGCCAATGACAGTTCAGGGAATTTTGATTGACGTTTTGCTGGGCGAACACTTTTTTGGTTTCTCATACACTTAAAATGTTTTGATTATTGCTTGAATAGTCGCAAAGATTATATTTGTTTGTAAACTTTAAAAAACATATATTTTGGATGTAGCAGTTGTTAGCTAGAATGCGAAAATCCAATAATAATCCCTAAGTAATGTGAAATTGGGTGGCAGGTAGTTGAGCATTGGGCCAGTAACCGAAAGGTTGCTGGTTTCTAATCCCCGAGCCAACTAAGTGACAAATCTGTCAATGTGCCCTTGAGCAAGGTACTTAACCCTAATTGCTCCAGGGTCGCAGTCAATAATTGCAGGCTGTGACCCCACTCTCCGAGGTTGTCTCAGGGGGAGAGGGATATGCAAAAAACAAATGTCCAATTCACAAATGTGTATAATACTGTGTATAGTACATGTGTGAAATAGGACAAATGTGTATAATACTGTGTATAGTACATGTGTGAAATAGGACAAATGTGTATAATACTGTGTATAGTACATGTGTGAAATAGGACAAATGTAAGCACCCTCCTAATTATTATTATTATTATAAATCTACTCATAAGCAACATGTAAATGGAGGCTTTTTTAGCTGACCGTCTATGAGAACTTCCAATATGGCGCGCATCACCCACCTGCGGAAATGTTTGCAAACACAGAAAAGGGTATTTTGATTGATATGAAACATCTTCCTTGATAACAAATATTTTTTTTAAATACTACCAATGCCACAACATAATTGACCTTACTGCACAAATGAAGCTTAATGTTGTTTTCATAGATAGAGTAGGAACAGACAGTATTTCTAACCTCCCTTCCTCTTTTTTATTCCCCCTTTAGCAGTGTGCCTCAACCCCCCCCCACCCCCCCACTACCACCCATCCCCATTTCCCTCCTCTCTCCTCTCCTCTCCCGCTGCCTTGCACCTCTCTCAGTATGTGCTGTCAATAATTGATGGTTCTACAGACTCAAAGGGTAACAGGTCCAATCTCTCATGTATGTATTTATTTACCATTCCTACACACACCCAGTCAGTGAGACCACTACCTGTGTTTCTTAGAGCATGGCGACCGATACCCAGAGACCCCTCTGTCTCTGTGTCCTACATGTACTGCTTGTCAGGGCAGGGTCATGAGGGTTTGTTATCCATCAGTGCGTGTCCCTGCGGCCAAGATGAGGTTAATATTGCTAGTCTGGCTGACAGCAGGATAGAGGGAAGGAAGTAAAGAGATTAAATGAGTGAGAGGCAGGGGGCAGAGAGAGAGAGAGAGAGAGAGAGAGAGAGAGAGAGAGAGAGAGAGAGAGAGAGAGAGAGAGAGAGAGAGAGAGAGAGAGAGAGAGAGAGAGAGAGAGAGAGAGAGAGAGAGAGAGAGAGAGAGAGAGAGAGAGAGAGAGAGAGAGAGAGAGAGAGAGAGAGAGAGAGAGGGGAGTGATTTAATTCATCCCTAAGCAGTACTGATTGACTATAGCTAGCACACTGGCACTCACAAGCACTAACACCCACACAGAACGATGGAGAGAGACAGCAGAAATGAGAAGTTCTTCTCCAGAAAGAGAAGTTTCACTTTTGGGGCATATGGAGGGTGAGTAACAGTCAAAGTATTGGGAACAAATTAAAATGCTTTGGTTCTTGTGTCAGAATCTGAATAAGATCTTGAAATAGTTGTCCATAGAAGTAGTCCTTAATGTCATGTGGCAAATTGTCTAAGGAGTTACCACTTTCCCTATTCACAGTGTGGACAAGTTCATATGTGAAAATGAGACTAGGTGAGAAAAACTTAAAAATACCTTTATTTACCTTTATCCACATTAGATGTAGTTTATTTCTCGCTGGTCATTTTACAATGGATTTAGAGCTTAATACACTTGCAGTTGATGAATGGGAAAGGTGATGGTTGCATTTCTTTGCTCTGTCATTCCACCTGTTGCAGCAGACCAGAACCTTTAGAGCACAGCATTCTGGATATTTTGGACTCCCCTACCAGCGAGACCAAACCGTTACTCTCTGCTAGCAGCAACCAGAAGGTAAAATGACTTAATTGTGATAATGTGTCTTTCATCATATCCTTTTTGCATTTGTTGATCACATCATCACTAATTTAGTCTCCCTGCATTCCCCTGCATCTGTGTTTGTCTAACGTTGATACTCTTTCTCTTCCTGTTTCTCCCTGAACCTCCTGTCTGTCTGTCTGTCTGTCTGTCTGTCTGTCTGTCTGTCTGTCTGTCTGTCTGTCTGTCTGTCTGTCTGTCTGTCTGTCTGTCTGTCTGTCTGACTTTGTCTGTCTGTCTGTGTTTTCCATGTAAGGTGACAGAGCTGTTTGAGATCATTGAGAAGTTGCAGGTGAGTGTACAGCACCATTCCCTCTCTGTTTTGTGTAGTCTCTGTGTGTACAACAGTTCTCTCTCCAGTTAGTCAATCAGTCAGTCACTGTTACCTTCCCTCTCCTTCATCAGAGCAGCAGGCTAGATGAACAGCGCTGTGAATTCCCTCTGCCTTTGAGGGTGAGTCTTTCTCCTAAAATATAATGTCAAGATCTGTGTGCACACGTGTGTGTGTGTTGACAATGACCTTTCAATATTATCAACGATACAGACATTTTTGTTCCCTAAAACACTGATGTCACAATAGTTGTAACACTCATACCAGCATACATAAAACTCATTATTAGGTATGCTGATGCAACCATCATCCTATGGATACTACTAGATCTACATTTAATTGGATACACCAGACTTATTAATTATCATCTCACCCTTTTGAAAGTCTCAGCTTTTGAAGATAGGTCATGACCTTCCTCTGATCCTGCCTCCAAAGCTGGGTGGTTACTGGATAGACCCCCCGCTACAGAAGTTTGCTGAGACCAGTCCGACATCCTCTCATTACGGACTAGACCCAGAGACCTATGACATCATGGAGAGAGACAGCGAGGCCACATACTACCAGGAGTTCTTCCGCTCACGAGTTAGTAGAGTACCGCCCATAGGACTACTCTTATTCTGTTCCATTTGATGGTAGAGATGGACTATGATCCAAGATGATGAAATACATACATAGTAGCTGTGTGACTTTCTCTCCTATGTCAGTATCATCACTCGTTCACAGCAGTGGACCCCTCCCTGGGACCCCTCCTTCTCTCTGTCTGTTTGGAGGAAGAAGAGAAGAGGCTGAGAGTAATACTGAGGTTGTATCAGAAAGAATGGAAATGATTCAATTAATGTAATGAAACACCCTGGTGAATTCCATGAGCAACAGTTATTACGTCTGTCTTTCCTTTCCAGAATGAGGGAATGCTCTATGCATGGGGTTTTCTCTGTGTCTCTGTTCCCAAACATCCCGTCTGCTGTGGAGCTGGCCAAGGTACCATTACTAGTCTCTCCAACAGACGTGTGTATTCTAGATGAACCTTTATTGTACTTTTACTGAAAACATTTACCATCATTGAAAAAACCCAAACTGACCATGTCCTTTTCAGATGCTATGCGACAGTGTGACTGTGCCCAGATTTGATGTGGTCAGTTACCTCAAGGTACTTCTTTTTCACTGTACATATTCCCAAATGCTTTAGGCCTTCATGTTACACAGAATGTACTCTTCAAATGACCTCTAAACCCTGAGACCATTTTGACAAAAATGTGTGCCCTCTCCTTCCCCTTTATCTCTCTGTCTCTCCCTCCCTCTCTCCCTCTCTTTGCTTCTTTCTTTCTTTCTCTCTTCCCCTCTCTGTCTTTCAGGCACCAGATCTTATAACAGCATTTGATGAACACAGAGTGTCTCCGAATTTCAAGTTTGGTGTCTTGTATCAGAGAGAGGGACAGGTAAATAACTGGAATGCAGGCAGAAGCTTGGAAGCATTAAATAGTAGCACTAGTCTACTGTACATTACCTCTCATATTTTCTCTCTATCTTTTACAGTTGACAGAGGAGGACATACTCTGTAACAATGAGGAAAGTGAAGAGTTTCAAGAATTCCTCTCTATTTTGGGAGCTACAGTCGCACTTCAAGGGTTCACTGGGTAATGTACAGTAACCGACATTTTGACATAGCCTTATGGAGTAATTACAGAAATATGACATTGTAACAGGAAGAGATGAATAAGAAGATACCAGCAGCTTACTGTCACTCCCTCTCCCCAACTACCTCTTCCCTCTTTCTCTCCCCCATTCTCTCTCTCCCTCCCTCTCTTCCAGGTTTCGAGGAGGTTTGGACGTGTGTCACGGCCAGACAGGAAGTGATGCGGTCTTCACTTCCTTCCACAGCAGAGAGATTATGTTCCATGTGTCCACCAAACTCCCCTTCACAGAGGGCGATACACAACAGGTTAGCCTGAATAACAACACCAAATCATCCTCACCCACAGTCAATCACTTCAACCCAGCTCCAGTGGCTCCCTCTTACCCTCTGCTCATTACTCCTTACAGCTACAGAGGAAGAGACACATAGGCAACGACATCGTTGCTGTTGTTTACCAGGAAGGCCACACCCCTTTTCTGTCTGATGTCATCGGCTCACACTTCCTGCACTGTTTCCTAGTGGTCAGGAGGGTGAGGAAGGGAGTGGGGGATGAGGGGGAGGAGGCAGGAGGAAGAGGGGTGTTCCAGGTAAGAAGATAAAACAAAATGAGAGACACATTGATCTCTTATCACTGTAGGTATTTTTATTGGAATGGAAAGCCTTTTTCAAACCTGGAAGTGGTCTGTTGCAGGTGTCAGTCACAGCCAGAGAGGATGTACCTCCCTTTGGTCCCTCCCTCCCTGATCCTCCCATATTCACAGAGGTGAGTAGAATTCACATCTGAACTTGGTGACATGGTAAAAGACCATGATGCATACTTAGTGTGTCTCTGTTGGCCTATCTTCCAGAGCTCCCTGTTGAGAGAGTTCCTTCTGACCAAGCTTATCAATGCAGAGATCTCCTGTTATAAGGCTGAGAGGTTCAGTAGACTGGAGGTAACCACAGAAGAACAACACCAACACCATTATAAATGTATACAGTAATTCTTGAGGCATTACATGCACATATCCAAAGACTTTCTAGATGCAAATCTGGTATCTTTTTATGTGGAACAGAAACCAAAGAAACAAGTCTTTCCTCTTCTCCAATTCCTCTCTTCTGCTCCCCATCTCTTACTTAACTCCTCTATGATGCCTCCTTCTCTCCCCCGTCTCTGCCTCCTTCTCTCCTCCGCCTCTGCCTCCTTCTCTCCCCCGTCTCTGCCTCCTTCTCTCCTCCGTCTCTGCCTCCTTCTCTCCCCCGTCTCTGCCTCCTTCTCTAACCCGTCTCTGCCTCCTTATCTCCTCCGTCTCTGCCTCCTTCTCTCCCCCGTCTCTGCCTCCTTCTCTCCTCCGTCTCTGCCTCCTTCTCTCCTCCGTCTCTGCCTCCTTCTCTCCTCTGTCTCTGCCTCCTTCTCTCCCCCGTCTCTGCCTCCTTCTCTCCTCCGTCTCTGCCTCCTTCTCTCCCCCGTCTCTGCCTCCTTCTCTCCTCCGTCTCTGCCTCCTTCTCTCCTCTGTCTCTGCCTCCTTCTCTCCCCCGTCTCTGCCTCCTTCTCTCCTCCGTCTCTGCCTCCTTCTCTCCCCCGTCTCTGCCTCCTTCTCTCCTCCGTCTCTGGCTCCTTCTCTCCCCCGTCTCTGCCTCCTTCTCTCCTCCGTCTCTGCCTCCTTCTCTCCCCCGTCTCTGCCTCCTTCTCTCCCCCGTCTCTGCCTCCTTCTCTCCTCCGTCTCTGCCTCCTTCTCTCCTCCGTCTCTGCCTCCTTCTCTCCTCCGTCTCTGCCTCCTTCTCTCCCCCGTCTCTGCCTCCTTCTCTCCTCCGTCTCTGCCTCCTTCTCTCCTCCGTCTCTGCCTCCCTCTCTCCTCTCATTCTATCTTTTCAAGCTGCGCACTCGTTCGTCCCTCCTGGAGGGTCTGCAGGCGGAACTGTCCACCCGCTCCCAGTGCATGATGGGAGATTCGCCTGTGTCTGCCCTCTCGACTTCTGAGGGGATGAGGGGTGTAACTGAGGGGAGTGGAGGGTTCATCGAAAACTTTAAGGTGAAGTCAGAAATCCTTGACTTTTCACTCCAGTATGGGGAAAGGGTGGGTTTTGGATTTGGCATCCATATTTCCTGTCTTTGTTGCAGAGAGCCATTAGGGTACGCAGTAATTCTTTTGACACTCTTGGGGGGCCTAGAAAGATGGGCGGGGTGCCGCTCCCACAGAAGCCCAAGGTAACTCATACTGAAGATGGAAGCACTTTCTCTTTTTTCAGTGAATATCTTATTGATATGTTTGTGGGAAATACTGACCACCCCTGTTGGTTTTTGTCTCCCTCTCCAGGCTGCTACAGAGAGAGATGGAGAGAGGTAAGACACTACAGAGAACGGACAAATCATGCAGATGGATGGACAGACAGACAGATGTTGTTTTTTGTCTTTCAGTGAGTTGGCCTACAAGCCCCCTGAACCCAGCTTTCCGCCCACAGACAACCTGGGCTCCACAGAGGTCAAAGACCACTCCAGTCCCCAGGAGAATACGTAGACAGACAGAATTATGTGTATATTTTAGTAATAACCGAGTGGATACTTTGTATGTACAGTGCATTCGGAAAGTATTCAGACCCCTTGACTTTTTCCACGTTTTGTTACGTTACAGCCTTATTCTAAAATGGATTATTCTAAAATGGATGAAATAGTTTTTTTCCCTCATCAATCTACACACAATACCCCATAGTGACAAAGCAAAAACAGGTTTTTAGACATTTTTGTAATTTTATAACAAATAAAACACTGAAATATCAGACCCTTCACTCAGTACTTTGTTGAAGCACCTTCAAATCAAATCAAATTGTATTAGTCACATGCACCGAACAGGTGTAGACCTTACAGTGAAATACTTACTTAGGAGCCGCTAACCAACAAATGTAGTTAAAAAAAATACGGATATTAAATAAAAGTAACAAGTAATTAAAGAGCAGCAGTAAAATAACAATAGCGAGACTATATACAGGGGTACAGGGAGAGAGTGTCAGTTGTGTAAAAGAGGGGGGGGGGGGGGGCAATGCAAATAGTCTGGGTAGCCATTTCATTAGTTGTTCAGGAGTCTTATGGCTTGGGGGTAGAAGCTGTTTAGAAGCCTCTTGGACCTAGACTTGGTGCTCCGGTACCGCTTGCCGTGCGGTAGCAGAGAGAACAGTCTATGACTAGGGTGGCTGGAGTCTTTGACAATTTTTAGGGCCTTCCTCTGACACCGCTTGGTATAGAGGTCTTGAATGGCAGGAAGCTTGGCCCCAGTGATGTACTGGGCCGTTAGCACTAACCTCTGTAGTGCCTTGCGGTCGGAGCCCTAGCAGTTGCCATACCAGGCAGTGATGTAACCAGTTAGGATGCTCTCGATGGATCAGCTGTAGAACCTTTTGAGGATCTGATGACCCATGCCAAATCTTTTCAGTCTCCTGAGGGGGAATAGTTTTTGTCGTGACCTCTTCACGACTGTCTTGGTGTGCTTGGACCATGTTAGTTTGTTGGTGATGTGGACACCAAGGAACTTGAAGCTCTCAACCATTTCCACTGCAGCCCCGTCGATGAGAATGGGGGCGTGCTCGGTCCTCTTTTTCTTGTAGTCCACAATCATCGCCTTTGTCTTGATCACATTGAGGGAGAGGTTGTTGTCCTGGCACCACACGGCCAAGACTCTGACCTCCTCCCTATAGGCTGTTTGTTTGTTGTCGGTGATCAGGCCTACCACTGTTGTGTCATCGACAAACTTAATGATGGTGTTGGAGTCGTGATTGGCCGTGCAGTCATGAGTGAACAGGGAGTACAGGAGGGGACTGAGCACGCACCCCCGAGGGGCCCCTGTGTTGAGGATCAGCGTGGCGGATGTGTTGTTTTGTTACCTACACTTACCACCTGGGGGCTGCCCATCAGGAAGTCCAGGATCCAGTTGCAGAGGGAGGTGTTTAGTCCCAGGGTCCTTAGCTTATTGATGAGCTTTCAGGGCACTATGGTGTTGAACGCTAAGCTGTAGTCAATGAATAGCATTCTCACATAGGTGTTCCTTTTGTCCAGGTGGGAAAGGGCAGTGTGGAGTGCAATAGAGATTGCATCATCTGTGGATCTGTTGGTATGCAAATTGGAGTGTGTCTCGGGTTTCTGGGATAATGGTGTTGATGGTGTTGATGTGAGCCATGACCAGCCTTTCAAAGCACTTCATTGCTACAGACGTGAGTGCTACGGGGCGGTAGTCATTTAGGCAGGTTACCTTGGTGTTCTTGGGCACAGGCATTATGGTGGTCTGCTTGAAACATGTTGGTATTACAGACTCAGACAGGAAGAGGTTGAAAATGTCAGTGAAGACATTTTTTTATTATATATATATTTTTTAAGGGGTGGATCAGCTTAATATTGCAGAAAGATTTTCGCTTCCATCAATGTAATTGTCTGCATCATTTCCAATCCCCCATATATTTTTGGGGGGTAAATATATATATATATCCATATACATATACACATATACACATACAGTGGGGAGAACAAGTATTTGATACACTGCCGATTTTGCAGGTTTTCCTACTTACAAAGCATGTAGAGGTCTGTAATTTTTATCATAGGTACACTTCAACTGTGAGAGACGGAATCTAAAACAAAAATCCAGAAAATCACATTGTATGATTTTTAAGGAAATTATTTGCATTTTATTGCATGACATAAGTATTTGATCACCTACCAACCAGTAAGAATTCCGGCTCTCACAGACCTGTTAGTTTTTCTTTAAGAAGCCCTCCTGTTCTCCACTCATTACCTGTATTAACTGCACCTGTTTGAACTCGTTACCTGTATAAAAGACACCTGTCCACACACTCAATCAAACAGACTCCAACCTCTCCACAATGGCCAAGACCAGAGAGCTGTGTAAGGACATCAGGGATAAAATTGTAGACCTGCACAAGGCTGTGATGGGCTACAGGACAATAGGCAAGCAGCTTGGTGAGAAGGCAACAACTGTTGGCGCAATTATTAGAAAATGGAAGAAGTTGAAGTTGACGGTCAATCACCCTCGGTCTGGGGCTCCATGCAAGATCTCACCTCGTGGGGCATCAATGATCATGAGGAAGGTGAGGGATCAGCCCAGAACTACACGGCAGGACCTGGTCAATGACCTGAAGAGAGCTGGGACCACAGTCTCAAAGAAAACCATTAGTAACACACTACGCCGCCATGGATTAAAATCCTGCAGCGCACGCAAGGTCCCCCTGCTCAAGCCAGCGCATGTCCAGGCCCGTCTGAAGTTTGCCAATGACCATCTGGATGATCCAGAGGAGGAATGGGAGAAGGTCATGTGGTCTGATGAGACAAAAATAGAGCTTTTTGGTCTAAACTCCACTCGCCGTGTTTGGAGGAAGAAGAAGGATGAGTACAACTCTAAGAACACCATCCCAACCGTGAAGCATGGAGGTGGAAACATCATTCTTTGGGGATGCTTTTCTGCAAAGGGGACAGGACGACTGCACCGTATTGAGGGGAGGATGGATGGGGCCATGTATCGCGAGATCTTGGCCAACAACCTCCTTCCCTCAGTAAGAGCATTGAAGATGGGTCGTGGCTGGGTCTTCCAGCAAGACAACGACCCGAAACACACAGCCAGGGCAACTAAGGAGTGGCTCTGTAAGAAGCATCTCAAGGTCTTGGAGTGGCCTAGCCAGTCTCCAGACCTGAACCCAATAGAATATCTTTGGAGGGAGCTGAAAGTCCGTATTGCCCAGCGACAGCCCCGAAACCTGAAGGATCTGGAGAAGGTCTGTATGGAGGAGTGGGCCAAAATCCCTGCTGCAGTGTGTGCAAACCTGGTCAAGAACTACAGGAAACGTATGATCTCTGTAATTGCAAACAAAGGTTTCTGTACCAAATATTAAGTTCTGCTTTTCTGATGTATCAAATACTTATGTCATGCAATAAAATGCAAATTAATTACTTAAAAATCATACAATGTGATTTTCTGGATTTTTGTTTTAGATTCCGTCTCTCACAGTTGAAGTGTACCTATGATAAAAATGACAGACCTCTACATGCTTTGTAAGTAGGAAAACCTGCAAAATCGGCAGTGTATCAAATACTTGTTCTCCCCACTGTACCTATATAGACATTCATACTTTTTTTTTTAGAATATACCTTTATTATTCCCCGCAAACCTTACCACCCTTCCCCCAATTGGAGTAAACGAATAAACAATAACACTTAGGTTTCTACCATCAGATTATACATCTTATACACATTTTACAGACACTATCTATTTTACAATAGATATATTTTGTTTGTTTTTAGTCCTTCCTCTATTTCTGATGTCCATCCAGTTTGATTTCTATTTGTAACTGTGCTATTTCACAAAGTTTCTGAACCTATATACATTTTACAGACCCCGTATGTTTTACATTGGTTATCTTGTTATTAGTCCCACCCTTCAGCACCCTTCAGCTCCATTCAACCCCTCCCATCTATCTCTCAACATCATCCATTTTGGATTTCTATTTGCCATATATTTTTCAACTGTGCTGTGATGCTTGACAAAAGTACTGAACCTTTCTATTCTCATAGCTTCTACAGATTGTAAATGAAAAAAAATTTTTTTTGCTAAAATAATAATTATATTATTGATTGATTGACTATGGCTTTTCAAATCACCGAGTATTGCTATCTGCAGCGTTAGTTCTAGGCAAATGTTGCAATTCTTCAGCCATTCCTGAACCTGTGACCAAAAACGAGCTACATATGGACAATACCAAAATAAATGATCTAATGACTCTGCCTCATCACAGCAAAATCTGTAGAGCTAGGAAGATTGTATCCCCCATATATATAACATTCGATTGGTTGCAAGACTTTTGGTAATTTAAATTGAAAAATTTGAAGTTTTGAATCCGCCGTTGTTTTGCGTATCAATTCATAAACCATGTGCCATGGAATGGGTACATCGAAAATCTCTTCCCAACTATTTTGCAATTTATATGGCACAGCTGTCAGTTTTTTGGTCCTTAAATGAAATTGGTATATATTTTTTATTTATCACACTTTTCTTTAACCATTTATGTTCTTTAATACAGGTCCGACATACAAGTTCCCTACTTTTTTCCCCTTCTACTTGCCTCTTCCATTTTTGTGGTAATGCTGCAATTAGTTGGTTGTGATTTTGGGTAGAGCAGACATTTCCATATGTCTGTGTTAGCTGCATGTGTGACATAACTCCACCAGTCCTATTTACGATATCATTCACTAAAATTATACCTCTTTAAAAATTTCTTCGAAAAATATGTTTTTTTTAATCAATTAGTATATTTGAGTCTAACCACAATATTTGTTGTATTATTTGTTCTGTCTTTTCAGGTGGATTAAACTGAAATTGCAACCAACTTTCTAAGGCTTGTTTAAAAAATAACAATATTTTGGAGATTGTTTTCCTTTTCAAACAACCGAAAGTGAACAGGTGTAATCTGAATAAAGGGAAAAAGGCCATTCTTGAACATAGGATGAGACATTCCTACCAATTTACTAGAGAACCTGTTTGAATTTAAGTATAACTTTTGTATGACTGATGCCTTTAGTGAGAGGTCTGATGTTTTACTATTTAATCTTTTCTGCCCTCCGAATTCATATTCGTTGTATAAATTGGCCCTTTTAATTTTGTCTGGCTTGCCATTCCAAATAAAATTTTGTTCATATAATTTAAAAAGCAGGTCACTAGGTGTAGGCAAAATCATAAACAA
Source organism: Salvelinus alpinus (assembly GCF_045679555.1). Taxonomy (NCBI): domain Eukaryota; kingdom Metazoa; phylum Chordata; class Actinopteri; order Salmoniformes; family Salmonidae; genus Salvelinus; species Salvelinus alpinus. The sequence goes on along the minus strand of NC_092089.1, from coordinate 33,284,977 downwards.
ATAGGTAAACTGTGATATGACTAAAGAGTTAATCAGGGTGATTTTCCCACAAATAGACAGTAGCAAGCAAGATCGTATCTATTTTTGCTAACTTTCTATAAAAGTTTTATGGAGTGAGTTCATTTCTTTCTTTTGGGATTTGTTTACCGAGTATGTCCACATCTCCGTCAGACTATTTAATTGGTAAACTACACGGTAATGTAAAATGTGCATTTCTTTAGTGATCCAATACGTAATATCACTTATCATAATTTGGTTTTAATCCAGAGAGGATAGCAAAAGTATCTAGATCCTCTATCAGGCTGTGGAGCGATTCTAATTGTGGTTTTAAAAGAAAACATGAATCATCAGCGTACAATGGCACCTTAGTTTTTAAGCCACAGATTTCTAATCCCTTAATATTATTGTTTGATCTACTTTTAACAGCTAACATATCGATGGCAATAATAAATAGACATGCCGATTGTGGACAACCTTGTTTTACTCCTCTAGATAGTTTTAAACTTTCTGAGATGTAGCCATTATTTACCGTTTTACACCTAGGGTTACTTTACATAACTTTAACCCATTTTATAAGAGATTCCCCAACATTTAAATATTCTAGGCATTTATATATAAACTTCAGTCGTACTTTATTAAAAGCCTTTTCAAAATCAGCTATGAAAACCAGGCCTGGTATCCCCGATATTTCATAGTATTCTATTGTTTCCAGTACTTGTCTTACATTATCTCCAATATATCGTCCATGTAAAAAAAAACTGTCTGATTAGGATGAATAATATCTGACAATACTTTTTTAATTCTATGCGCCAAGCATTTTGCGAGGATTTTTGCATCACAACACTGAAGTGTAAGAGGTCTCCAATTTTTTAAATGGACTGGATCTTTATATACACCACTTGGGTCCTGTTTCAATAATAATGATATCAGACCTTCTTGTTGCGTATCTGATAATCTACCATTTATATAGGAGTGGTTAAAACATGCTAATAATGGTCCTCTGAGTATATCAAAAAACGTTTTGTATACTTCCACTGGTATGCCATCCAGCCCTGGAGTTTTCCCAGCCGTAAAGGCTTTAATTGCATCAAGAAGTTCCTCCTCTGTGATTTGGCCTTCACATGAGTCTTTCTGTACAGATGTTAATTTTACATTATTATTAGGGAAAAAATCCATACAATCAGTTTCAGTTAGTGGAGATGGAGGAGACTGAAACGAAAACATATTCTTAAAATACTTTACTTCCTCTTTCAAAATATCATTCGGTGAATCATGCGTGATGCCATCATTTGTAACAAGTTTCAATAAAAACATTTTGGTAGCATTTCTATATTGAAGCTTGAAAAAGAATTTGGTGCATTTTTCCCCATATTCCATCTAGTTCGCTTTATTTTTATAATATATTACACTGGATCTTTCTTGAATAAGTTCCTCCATTTCTTTTTGTTTTTCCTCTAGCTTATTCTGTGCCTCTATGGTACAGTTTTTATTGCTATCTAACTGTACTGTTAGTCCTTTAATTTCCTTTGTTAATATGGACTCTTTTGATCTAAATTGCTTTTGTTTTATAGATGAATACGGAATTGCATGGCCTCTAAAGGCACATTTAAAAGTGTCCCATACAATAAGGGGATCTGCTGTACCTCTGTTATGTCCGAAAAAGTCAGTTATAAATTCTTCTGTCCTAGTTCTAAACAATTTATCATCTAGTAGGCTTTAATTAAATTTCCAATATCCTCGCCCACGTGGAAATTCTGTAAGAGTAATATATATGTCAATTATGTGATAATCCAACTGCATTCTGTTCCCTATCAACACTTTTTAAACTTTTGGTGCCAGAGAGAATGACATGAGAAAGTAGTCAAGACGATTAGCTTGATTAAGCCTCCGCCATGTATATCTCACTAGGACAGGGTATTTAAGTCTCCATATAACCACTAATTCCAATATATCCATGATATTCATGATTTCCTTAAGTGCCTGAGGGTGATAGTGGGATTTCCTTTCCGGTCCATAGATGTATTTTAAGACCGTATTAAAATCTCCCACCATAATAATAGAGTATAGTGTTGCTTGTAGAGTTGATAAATTCTTATATATATTTTCAAAGAAGCTTGGATCATCATTATTTGGACCGTATAGGTTAATAAGCCATATCTGTTTATTGTCCAATAACATATTTAAAATAATCCATCTACCTTGAGGATCTGTTTGGACAATTTGCACATTTGGATCAAAATTACTGTTAATTAAAACCATCACCCCTTTTGAATTTCTTTGCCAATGGGAGAAATAGATTCCCCCCCCCCCCCCCCTCAGTCCCTTTTCAACAAAACCTCATCTAAAATTGTTGAATGAGTTTCCTGTAAACAATAGATATTATATTCCTTCTCTTTTAGCCAGGTAAATACTGATCGTCTATTCTTATTATCTGCTAAGCCATTACAGTTGTAACTGGCTGTACTTATTTCACCACTTACCATAATGAGACACAACTTTGGTTGTGGTTTGCAAGCCCTGCCACATCCTACGAGCGTCAGAGCCTGTGTAGTACGATTCAATCTTAGCCCTGTATTGATGCTTTGCTTGTTTGATGGTTTGTCGGAGGGCATAGCGGGATTTCTTATAAGCTTCTGGGTTAGAATCCGCTCCTTGAAAGCGTCAGCTCTATCCTTTAGCTCAGTGTGGATGTTGCCTGTAATCCATGGCTTCTGGTATGTACGTACAGCCTCAAGTCTTCTTGGGTATGACGCTACAAGCTTGACGCACTGTCACGTTCCTGACCTGTTTTCTGTTAGTTTTTGTATGTGTTAGTTGGTCAGGACGTGAGTTTGGGTGGGCAGTCTATGTTTTCTGTTTCTATGTTGGTTAATGGGTACCTAATATGGTTCTCAATTAGAGGCAGGTGGTTTTCATCTCCTCTGATTGAGAATCATATTAAGGTAGGTGTTGTCACATTGTTTGTCGTGGGTGGTTGTCTCCTGTGTTAGTGTCTGTCTATGTTGCACCATACGGGACTGTTTCGGTTTGTTTGTTCATTTTGTTCGTTCGGTTTTTATGTAGTCATTTCCCTGTTCGTGCGTTCTTCGTGTTACATGTAAGTTCTTACGTCCAGGTCTGTCTACATTCGTTTTGTTATTTTGTTAGTTAATTCAAGTATAGTTTGTTTTTTGTCTTCGTTGTTTTGTCGTGTCTAAATAAATATCATGTCTAAGTATCACGCTGCGTCTTGGTTCAATCCATGCTCCTCCTCTTCGGAGGAAGAGGAGAACCGTTACAGAACCACCCACCAATCCAGAACCAAGCAGCGTGAGTTCGAGCAGTGGACATGGGAGGACGTGTTAAATGGAAAAGGTTGCTACACATGGGAGGAGATCCGAGCTGGAAGAGATCGCCTTCCATGGGAACAGCTGGAGGCAATTAGGAGAGCGGAGGCAACGGGAGAGAGAGACCGGATTTATGAAGGTAAGCGGCTAGCATGGAAGCCCGTGAAGAAACCCCAAAAAATTCTTGGGGGGGGGCTAAGAGGTAGTGGGACAAGGGCAGGTAGGAGACCTGCGCCCATTTCTCAGGCTAACCGTGGAGAGCGGGAGTACGGGCAGACACCGTGTTACGCAGTAGAGCGCACTGTGTCTCCTGTACGTGTGCATAGTCCGGTGCGGGTTATTCCACCTCCCCGCACTGGTAGGGCTAGATTGAGCATTGAGCCAAGTGCCATGAAGCCGGCTCTACATATCTGGCCACCAGTGCGTCTCCTTGGGCCGGCTTATATGGCACCAGCCTTACGCATGGTGTCCCCGGTTCGCCTACATAGCCCGGTGCGGGGTTGGGCAGGCTCAATGCTCAAGGGAGCCAGTACGCCTGCACGGTCCGGTATTTCCGGAGCTACCTCCTCGCCCCAGCCTAGTACCACCAGTGCCTACACCACGCACCAGGCTTCCAGTGCGTTTTCAGAGCCCTGTTCCTCCTCCACGCACTCTTCCTATGGTGCGTGTCTCCAGCCCAGTGCCTCCAGTTCCGGCACCACGCACTAAGCCACCTGTGCGTCTCCAGAGCCCTGTACACACTGTTCCTTCTCCCCGTACTCGTCCTGATGTGCGTGTCCTTAGCCCGGTGCCTCCAGTTCCGGCACCACGCACCAGGTCTACAGTGCGCCTTATCCGGCCAGAGCCATCCGTCTCCCCAGCGCCATCTGAGCCATCCGTCTCCCCAGCGCCATCTGAGCCGCCCGTCTGTCCCGAGCCGTCAGAGCCGATAGTCAGTCAGGAGCCGCTAGAGCCATTCGTCAGACAGGATCTGCCAGAGCCGCCAACCAGACAGGATCTGCCAGAGCCGCCAACCAGACAGGATCGGCCAGAGCCGCCAACCAGACAGGATCTGCCAGAGCCGCCAACCAGACTGGATCTGCTAGAGCCGCCAGTGAGCCATGAGCGTCTAGAGCCGTCAGCCAGCCATGAGCGTCTAGAGCCGTCAGCGAGCCATGAGCGTCCAGAGCCGTCAGCCAGCCATGAGCGTCCAGAGCCGTCAGCCAGCCATGAGCGTCCAGAGCCGTCAGCCAGCCATGAGCGTCCAGAGCCGTCAGCCAGCCATGAGCGTCCAGAGCCGTCAGCCAGCCATGAGCGTCCAGAGCCGTCAGCTAGCCATGAGCGTCCAGAGCCGTCAGCCAACCATGAGCTGTCCCTCAGCCCAGAGCTGCCATGTATCCAGAACTGCCCCTCAGTCCAGAGCTGTCTCTCTGTCCGGAGCTGCCCTTCAGTCCGGAGTTGCCCCTCTATCCTGAGCTACCTCTCTATCCTGAGCTACCTCTCTATCCTGACCTACCTATCTGTCCTGAGCTACCTTGTCCCGGAGCTGTCCCTTATTTTGATGTTACCCGGTATATTAGGTGGGTGGAGTAAGAGGGTGGTCATTCTGAGGGAGAGACGTAAGCTGGGATTGACTATGGTGGGGTGGGGACCTCGCCCAGAGCCTGAGCCACCACCGTGGTCAGATGCCCACCCTGACCCTCCCCTAGACTTTGTGCTGGTGCGCCCGGAGTTCGCACCTTAAGGGGGGGGGTATGTCACGTTCCTGACCTGTTTTCTGTTAGTTTTTGTATGTGTTAGTTGGTCAGGACGTGAGTTTGGGTGGGCAGTCTATGTTTTCTGTTTCTATGTTGGTTAATGGGTACCTAATATGGTTCTCAATTAGAGGCAGGTGGTTTTCATCTCCTCTGATTGAGAATCATATTAAGGTAGGTGTTGTCACATTGTTTGTCGTGGGTGGTTGTCTTCCGTGTCTGTGTTTGTTTGCACCATACGGGACTGTTTCGTTCGTTCATCGTTTTATGTAGTCATTTTTCCTGTTCGTGCGTTCTTCGTGTTATATGTAAGTTCGTATGTTCAGGTTTGTCTACATTAGTTTTGTTGTTTTGTAAGTATTCAAGTGAAGTTCGAGTTTTTCGTCTACACTTAAATAAATTCATTATGTCTAAATACAACGCTGCAGTTTGGTTCAATCCCTGCTCCTCCTCTTCGGATGATGAGGAGGAGGAACGCCGTTACACGCACCTGTATTTGGGGAGTTTCTCCCATTCTTCTCTGTAGATCCTCTCAAGCTCTGTCAGATTGGATGGACAGCTTCACCGCACAGCTATTTTCGGGTCTCTCCAGAGATGTCCGATCGGGTTCAAGTCCGGGCTCTGGCTGGGCAACTCAAGGACATTCAGAGACTTGTCCCGAAGCCACTCCTGCATTGTCCTGGCTGTGTGCTTAGTGTAGTTGTCCTGTTGGAAGGTGTACTTTCACCCCAGTCTGAAGTCCTGAGCCCTCTGGAGCAGGTTTTCATCCAGGATCTCTCTGTACTTTGCTCCGTTCATCTTTCCCTCCATCCTGACGAGTCTCCTAGTCCCTGCCGCTAAAAAACATCCCCACAGCATGATGCTGGCACCACCATGCTTCACCATAGGGAGTGTGCCAGGTTTCCTCCAGATGTGACGCTTGGCATTCAGGCCAAATGGTTCAATCTTGGTTTCATCAGACCAGAGAATCTTGTTTTTTTATGGTCTGAGAATCCTTTATGTGCCTTTTGGCAAACTCCAAGCGGGCTGTCATGTGCCTTTTACTGAGGAGTGGCTTACGTCTGGCCACTCTACCACAAAGGTTCTCCCATCTCCACAGACGAACTCTGGAGGTCTGTCAGAGTGACCATCGGGTTCTTGGTCATCTCCATGACCAAAGCCCTTCTCCACTGATTGCTCAGTTTGGCCAGGCGGCCAGCTCTTGGAAGAGTCTTAGTGGTTCCAAACTTCTTCCATTTAAGAATGATGGAGGTCACTGTGTTCTTGGGAGACCTTCAATGCTGCAAAAATGTTTTGGTACCCTTCCCCAGATCTGTGCCTCGACACAATCCTGTCTCGGAGCTCTACGGACAATTCCTTCGACCTCACGGCTTGGTTTTTGCTCTGACATGCACTTTCAACTGTGGGACCTTAATATACGTATTTGTCTTGTCTTTCCAAATCATGTCCAATCAATTGAATATACCACAGGTGGACTCCAATCAAGTTGTAAAAAACATATTAAGGATGATCAATGGAAACAGGATACATTTGAGCTCAATTCCGAGTCTCATAGCAAAGGGTCTGAATATGTAAATAAGGTATTTCTAAAAACCTCTTTTCACTTTATCATCGTGGGGTGTTGTGCTTAGATTGATGAGGGAAAAAATATTTCATCAATTTTAGAATAGGGCTATAATGTAACAAAATGTGGAAAAAGTCAAGGGGTTTGAATACTTTCCGAATGCACTGTACAAACTATAAAATAAGATGTCAAAATTTATACTTTCATAGCAAGTAATACAAATATATTATTTTAGAATATTTTCACTGTTAATATGTGTACATCATTGTAGTAAATGTATGATAATGAAGTCATGCAATATTTATTAATATTTTACTATTTCAGAGCATTGTAATAATTCAGGGCTACCAACTTTTGAAGAAAGTTTGGAGTGAGATTTGCTATGTGAATTTCATTGCCCCCTGGCCAATCCATAGACGGGGGACTGGGGGCTTACTGTTTTAAAGCGAATTTCCTGAAATTCTATGTATTTTTACATGGCTTAGGCCTATTACCAGGGTGGAAAATTAGGTCTTTTCAGGATACTTTGAACATTAAATTAACACTCCAAATTTGACTACTTTGTTACTTTTGGGTATGATATGTAAAGTATGCTAATATGTTTTTTAATGTTTTTTTTAGGTGGTTTGACACTTTATTGAGACAGTAATGAAATTAGATAGGGAGACAGGCAAGTGTTATAAACAGTGGGAAGGTTGGAAGCCGGGATTGGTCCCTGTTCTCAGGTGGAAAGTTGTTATGAGACATGTGCCAGGAATGTTAGCACTACAAGGCTCTGCACAGGAAATGTTCATGTTAATGGTTGATGGCAGTTGGTAACCAAATCGTAGAAATTAGTCTGCTTGGCTATAGACTGCTTTGAAGGTAAGGACACACACATTTAATATGTTGTCATTTGGGATCTATCTCTTTAAAATAGGGATGGAAGAAAATCCTCTCCAGGAGGGTTGGCCACCCAGATCTATGTTCACCAAGTGCTGGGTGTTTGAAAATGTTCTTGTTATAACACTGCATTTTTCAAGATGACCCAACCTTCAAGAAAAATCTAATGAAGATCAATATTCAGGTGGTTTATGACTACTAGTTGAAGATCAATATTCAGGTGGTTTATGACTACTAGTTGAAGATCAATATTCAGGTGGTTTATGACTACTAGTTGAAGATCAATATTCAGGTGGTTTATGACTACTAGTTGAAGATCAATATTCAGGTGGTTTATGACTACTAGTTGAAGATCAATATTCAGGTGGTTTATGACTACTAGTTGAAGATCAATATTCAGGTGGTTTATGACTACTAGTTGAAGATCAATATTCAGGTGGTTTATGACTACTAGATGAAGATCAATATTCAGGGGGTTTATGACTACTAGTTGAAGAACAATATTCAGGTGGTTTATGACTACTAGTTGAAGAACAATATTCAGGTGGTTTATGACTACTAGTTGAAGATTAGTATTCAGGTGGTTTATGACTACTAGTTGAAGATCAATATTCAGGTGGTTTATGACTACTAGTTGAAGATTAGTATTCAGGTGGTTTATGACTACTAGTTGAAGATCAATATTCAGGGGGTTTATGACTACTAGTTGAATATCAATATTCAGGGGGTTTATGACTACTAGTTGAAGATCAATATTCAGGTGGTTTATGACTACTAGTTGAAGATCAATATTCAGGTGGTTTATGACTACTAGTTGAAGATCAATATTCAGGTGGTTTATGACTACTAGTTGAAGATCAATATTCAGGGGGTTTATGACTACTAGTTGAAGATCAATATTCAGGTGGTTTATGACTACTAGTTGAAGATCAATATTCAGGTGGTTTATGACTACTAGTTGAAGATCAATATTCAGGTGGTTTATGACTACTAGTTGAAGATCAATATTCAGGGGGTTTATGACTACTAGTTGAAGAACAATATTCAGGTGGTTTATGACTACTAGTTGAAGATCAATATTCAGGGGGTTTATGACTACTAGTTGAAGATTAGTATTCAGGGGGTTTATGACTACTAGTTGAAGATTAGTATTCAGGTGGTTTATGACTACTAGTTGAAGATCAATATTCAGGTGGTTTATGACTACTAGTTGAAGATTAGTATTCAGGTGGTTTATGACTACTAGTTGAAGATCAATATTCAGGTGGTTTATGACTACTAGTTGAAGATCAATATTCAGGTGGTTTATGACTACTAGTTGAAGATTAGTATTCAGGGGGTTTATGACTACTAGTTGAAGATTAGTATTCAGGGGGTTTATGACTACTAGTTGAAGATCAATATTCAGGTGGTTTATGACTACTAGTTGAAGATCAATATTCAGGTGGTTTATGACTACTAGTTGAAGATCAATATTCAGGTGGTTTGTGACTACTAGTTGAAGATCAATATTCATGTGGTTTATGACTACTAGTTGAAGATCAATATTCAGGTGGTTTATGACTACTAGTTGAAGATCAATATTCAGGGGGTTTATGACTAGTTGAAGATCAATATTCAGGGGGTTTATGACTACTAGTTGAAGATCAATATTCAGGGGGTTTATGACTACTAGTTGAAGATCAATATTCAGGGGGTTTATGACTACTAGTTGAAGATCAATATTCAGGGGGTTTATGACTACTAGTTGAAGATCAATATTCAGGGGGTTTATGACTACTAGTTGAAGAACAATATTCAGGGGGTTTATGACTACTAGTTGAAGATCAATATTCAGGGGGTTTATGACTACTAGTTGAAGAACAATATTCAGGTGGTTTATGACTACTAGTTGAAGATCAATATTCAGGTGGTTAATGACTACTAATTGAAGATCAATATTCAGGTGGTTTATGACTAAGTTGAAGATCAATATTCAGGTGGTTTATGACTACTAGTTGAAGATCAATATTCAGGTGGTTAATGACTACTAGTTGAAGAACAATATTCAGGTGGTTTATGACTACTAGTTGAAGATCAATATTCAGGTGGTTAATGACTACTAATTGAAGATCAATATTCAGGTGGTTTATGACTAAGTTGAAGATCAATATTCAGGTGGTTTATGACTACTAGTTGAAGATCAGTATTCAGGTGGTTTGTGACTACTAGTTGAAGATCAATATTCAGGTGGTTTGTGACTACTAGTTGAAGATCAATATTCAGGTGGTTTATGACTACTAGTTGAAGATCAATATTCAGGTGGTTTATGACTACTAGTTGAAGATCAATATTCAGGTGGTTTATGACTACTAGTTGAAGATCAATATTCAGGTGGTTTATGACTACTAGTTGAAGATCAATATTCAGGGGGTTTATGACTACTAGTTGAAGATCAATATTCAGGTGGTTTATGACTACTAGTTGAAGATCAATATTCAGGTGGTTTATGACTACTAGTTGAAGATCAATATTCAGGTGGTTTATGACTACTAGTTGAAGATCAATATTCAGGTGGTTTATGACTACTAGTTGAAGATTAGTATTCAGGGGGTCTATGACTACTAGTTGAAGATTAGTATTCAGGGGGTTTATGACTACTAGTTGAAGATTAGTATTCAGGTGGTTTATGACTACTAGTTGAAGATCCTTGCCATCATTTTACTCTACATAGACATTATGTGATGTGTTTATGAGTTGTGAGTCCACCTACCATCTCTGCCTAGCATGTGCACAATACTAAAATGTTAAAAATTATATTTGATTCCTGGAACATTTAATATCCAATGCTTATTTGTATGACTTATTCAAAACTGTACATGACTGGCAAAAATACATAGCCTCATATAATTCATTTTCAAAGACACAAGTAGGCATATCAGATTTCAAATATGAGATTGCGCTGGCAAAACTGGAAAGAGGTGGAATAATAAAATAAGTGTGGGGGGCGACAGTAGTGTTCTTGCTGACAAGCACAGTAATTACCCTATATTTTAGCCCATTGTTAAGAATGAGAATTGTTCCACTAATCAGACTAAATAAAGTAAATAGCTAATAAAATATCCTGAAGAAAATATTACATAAATCTGCCCCTACACTCTAACCAAACTATTTTATATTTTTTTGTATCCCCTCTAGAATGAAATGTACTCTTTAGGGTTCGCAATCTGTTTGACAAAAGGATTTTCATAGTTACAAATCAGGTCATCCTACCCAACGTCCCTGCTAAAACCTACTGTATGTCACGTTCTGACCTTAGTTCTTTTGTATTTTCTTTGTTTTAGTATGGTCAGGGCGTGAGTTGGGTGGGTTATCTATGTTTTGTGTTTCTATGCTTGGTTTTTCGTTTGGCCTAATATGGTTCTCAATCAGAGGCAGGTGTTTGTCGTTGTCTCTGATTGGGAACCATATTTAGGGAGCCTGTTTTCTGTTGTGTTTTGTGGGTGGTTATTTTCCGTGTCAGTGTTTGTCCCACACGGAACTGTTTCGGTTTGTATTTCACGTATCGTTTATTGTTTTGTTTCTGTGTTCGTTTGTTTCATTAAAATATATTATGGACACATACCACACTGCGCATTGGTCTGACATTGAGATGAGGAGGAGGACAGCCGTTACACTGTAGGTCTGTCTGCTGCCTTTTCATTGTCACAGCCTAAATGCCAATCACCACATGAGGGGACTAACGCAAGTGTGGATTAAATCGACTTTAGTACATAAAATCAAATTTGATTTGTCACATGTCGTTGAATGCACCTTATCGTGAAATGCTTATTTACAAGCCCGTAACCAACAATGTAGTTTTTAGAAAAATAATAAGGAAATCAGTGAATTGTAATAAATTAATTAGGCCTTAATCTGTGGATTTCATTACTGGGCAGGGGCGCAGCCATGGGTGGGCTTGGGAGGGCATAGGCCCACCCACTTGGAAGCCAGGCCCAACAACTGGAGGGCCAGGCCCAGTCAATCAGAATGAGTTTTTCAGACAGAAATAATGTCTTCTCCCCAATTTCGTGGTATCCATATGGTAGTTCCAGTCTTGTCGCATCATTGCAACTCCTGTGAGAGGCGAAGGTCGAGAGCCATGCGAAACACAACCCAACCAAGTCGCAGTGCTTCTTGACACAATGCCCGCTTAACCCGGAGCCAGCCACACCAATGTGTCGGAGGAAACACTGTGCACCTGGCGACCGTGTCAGCGTGCATGCACCCGGCCCGCCATAGGAGTCGCTAGAGCGTGATGGGACAAGTACATCCCAGCCAGCCAAACCCTCCCTTAACCCGGATGATGCTGGGCCAATTGTGCGCCGCCCCATGGGTCTCCCAGTCTCGAACGGCTGCGACAGAGCCTGGACTCGAATCAGGATCTCTAGTGGCACAGCTAGCAACTGAGATAAGTGGATGGATTATCTTGACAAAGGATAAAATGCTCACTGATGTAAACAAATTTGTGCACAACAGTTTAGAGAAATAAGCTTTTTTTATTAGTATGAAACATTTCTGGGATCTTTTATTTCAGCTCATGAAACATGGGACCAGTACTTTACATGTTGCGCTTTATATTTTTTGTGGATGGCTGCAAACTATTATTAGGGCAGTGTTTTTGTATCAAAACGAGCAGAGCGGTAGAAGAATGTCTAGTGGTACAGGTACTGTAGGTCGTGACCGGCATCACACTCCAGGGCAGTAGGTGGCAGTGTATGCACATATCAGTTGGTTGCGATTCGCCAATAAATTTGAAGAATAATGTATAAAGTAAACAAACACGGTTTTGACTAGATGGAGTACAGTTTGTCACAATTGACTATAATTTACTTTTCGTAGCAGGTTAGGAGATCTTACGCAGCAGGTTATGATAATTAACGTAGCAGGTTATGATAATTAGGTTAAGGTTAGGAAAAGGATTAGGGTTAGCTATGAAAGTAAAACTACTTTAAACGTAATTTAACACAATGTATCCCATCTACCAATGATCCAGAAGCACTGCGCGCTAGACTGCAGCTAATTCTATCCGCGTTATTTAAAGCGGCTCCAATTTAGTGTCTTTATTGGTAGTTTACATGTATCCTTGAAATACACAACGAAAGAACAAAGATAACAGCTTGTTTGACTTTTGCACGGGTAATTTGAATGATCTCTTGGTGCACATGTGCAAATTTCTAAACTTGAAAACATTCAGAGTTCAAAGTGCATTTGATTGTTTTCAATGGTTGAACTTTGACACAGTTGTTTCTTTGACAGACGGACATCTAGCTGGTGGTCAAAGGTAACGTGCACATAATTAACAATGACGTAAGATAAAACGTTTTAATTTACCTCACAAAATAACGTTATAACTAAGTGCTTGTGGCTACAGAAATGTTTTTACTTGCAATGACAATGTTACACGGATGTTACAACTAGCTAAATATTTTGGCTACAGGAACGTTTTTACTTGCAGTGCGATGACAATGTTACATGGATGTTACAACTAGCTAAATATTTTGGCTACAGGAACGTTTTTACTTGCAGTGCGATGACGATGTTACATGGATGTTACAACTAGCTAACTGTATCCACACATTAATGATGTCCTGAATTATTTATTTTTTTCGGGGTGTTTGCCTGGTGTTCTATTATTTCATTTGTTGTCATTGTGTTCACAAGAATGTCCCTGTATTGATGTGTAATATTGTTATTATTGTTGCAATAATAAAAAAAAAATCCTTCAGATGGCAAGTTCTAGGAAAGTGATTGAACTGTTTTATGACGTGGTCTCTCCCTACTCATGGCTTGGCTTTGAGGTTAGTGTCTTTAGATCAGGGCTGCCCAACCCTCTTCCTGGATCTACTATCCTGTTGGTTTTCAGTCCAACCCTAATTTAACACACCCGATTCTACTAATTAGCTGCTCCACAAGATCTTAACTAGTTGAATCAGGTATGCTAAATTCGGGTTGGACTGAAAACCTACAGGACAATAGATCTCCAGGAAGAGGGATTGTACATTTTTTTATTTCAGAGGTAGAGTTATATGCATTGACTAATCATTGTGCATGCATGTATCCGATCTGTAGGTCATGTGCCGTTACAGAAATGTGTGGAACATTGACCTTAAACTACGTCCTGCATTCTTGGGTGGCATCATGCAAGGGTCAGGTAAGTAGCTAAGATCAACATTGCACAAACCAGGCTTCACAATAGGCTATGGATGGATTGTTATGTTTACATTGCACATGTTGTCAGTCAGCCATTAAAAAGTCATTATGATGAGTCATCTGCATTGTTATGTAAAGTCTGATTGTACTTATCCTGTATTCCAGGTAATAAGCCCCCAGGTCTGGTCCCAAACAAGTTCCTGTATATGACCACAGACCTGCACCGTCTAGCCCAGTACTTCCAGGTCCCCATCAGTCCCCCTGCTGACCCCTTTGAGGCCATGTTTGAAAAAGGTGCACCCCCCCTGCATCTCCTTTATGTAAATATACCAGTAGCCTATTTTGCCAAGCTTATAACAACGCTATTGGATATATATTCAGGATACACATGGGTGGGAACAGCATTAATATGCCAGTACTGTTTCTTATATAGAATGTATCTTAAAGATCAATGAAGGTTTCCTAATATAGCATCTTTAACAGGTCTAGGCCTCAATGCAGTAGGCCACGATTTGGTAGCTGGTGGTGACAGGTCTCTCCCTGTAACATTCCATTGAGTACTGCTGTCTGTTGGGGACACTTAAGGAGAAAAACGTCTGTGCTGTCAACATGCCTGTTCTATATTATCAATGAGCTTTATCCTTCTGAACCTAATACACTGCTCTGTATGGTCTCTCTTAGCCTTTTTGTGCCTCGCTGTCAAGTAAAATAAACTCCTTGCTGACCTCAGTCACCACATTTTTCTCTTGCAACCATGTTTTTGTCTGTCCCAGGCTCGCTGTCTGCCATGCGCTTTGTGGCGGCGGTACAGGAGAGGGAGGTGGGAGGAGATAAACAGGTAGAGCAGGTGTCCCGGGAGCTGTGGATGAGGATCTGGAGCCAAGACAAAGACATTACCCAGCCTGCATCACTCTCTGAGGTACCAGGAAGTACTCAGTCACTGTAGCTTGAGTTCAAGGCTTCTCTCCATTCATCATCTGTCTAGTGTTAGTCACATGTGCCTTTCACATAATATCTGAAAAATTTGCATTTTACTGAAGTGTTAAATAAATGCTATCTCCCAACACTAATGCAATTGCACTCAAGATCACAATCCCTGAGTGCTGGAGGGCATAATCCTCCTAGAGCATTTTGAGATTGGGTCTGGGTAGATGGTGGTGTCATGGAGTTGAACATTGCAGGTTGTTTGTTTAATGTGATTCATGTTTTTTTCCAGGCAGCCATGAAGGCGGGGCTCTCAGCCAGTGAGGTAGAAGAGCTGCTGAAACTGTCCACCTCTAAGGAAATCAAAGAAAAGCTGAAGAGATCGACCCAGGAAGCACTGGACCATAGGGTCAGTGTCTCCTCCTCCTCTCCCTGTTCTCTCCCAACCAACCCCACCCCATACATGTAGATGGTTTAGATGGCTGTTAATGACAATAGCAGCCATCAGTGTGGGAGTGGACATCAGTATCAGTGCATTCACTTCTTTCGCTATCTCACCTTGTCTCTGTCTCAGGCCTTTGGTTTTCCTCTGGCTGTGTGTCATGTGAATGGAAAGGCGGAGGTGTTCTATGGCTCTGACCGATTTGAGCTCATTGCCCACTGCATAGGTGAGCCCACACTTCCTCTGGCATCATAAGGTGTCATGTTCCTGCATAAACTCCCACTTTGTATGCATCAGAATATTTACAAATAGCATATTATAGAATTGACTTTAACCAGTATGACTTATCAATGAACCATTATACCAGGGCATGTAATGCTTAAAAACAAATACAATTTGGATGAATACAATATTTAGCTACAGAAGTGCCATTTCTTAGCGATCTCTATAGCGTCTGTCCAAAAACGAATCCTGTGATATTAGGTCAACACATACTGGAGGAGTTACTGGCTAGCTACAGTGGCTAGCTTAGCTAACGAACTAGCTACGTCGGTCACGGGGTGCGCCTGACCAGAATGACACATCGACAAACCACCAAAGTCACACCCCAACTTGAGAAAGGGGCGGAGTTTGACCGTTTTGTGTCCGAAGTCAACCTTTAAGATAACAATTACTGTAGGCTATATACTTACAGCAATCTGGCATTTTACGTCATTTAGCAGACGCTCTTATCCAGAGCGAGTTACAGTAGTGAGTGCATACTTTTTAATACTTTTTTTTTGTGCTGGTCCCCGTGGGAATCGAACCCACAACCCTGTCGCCATGCTCTACCAACTGATCTACACGGGACTGCAATCAATACTGTACATCTTATTGTAATACGTCACATGTCATTGTACACGTTTTATGTCATGCACCTCACTCATTCTTTTGATAGATTTAGCAATCAAAAGGTATGTAATCACACAACTCAAGACAGTTATCATTATTGCGTCCTGGTTGCTAAATATGGTAGATTCTATTGTTTTTAATTTTGGTTCCTATATCATTACTATCATCTCTTTGAGCCCATCAAGATTCACCTCAGCGCAGACCTTATCCAATCATATCCTTCTGTCTTCTAGGAGAGAAGTGGATGGGACCCCAGCCTGCTGCTGCCAAACTGTGACTTGAAACATGAAACTGGGACTGTCATGTATGGAATTCATTAAGATGAATAAATACTATAGATATGATTTGAAATTGTCTATTTTCTAAATCAGACTGAAATGTATTCTTTGAAATAGATGACTGTCTTTTCACTAATCATTTTTACTGCCACAGAAAGAAACCTGACATTTACATGTAAGGACAAGCAAGGCTTCAGGAAGATTAGCTGCCAGATAGGGCGAGTGAAAATGCCAGATATGCGACACAAAAGGAAGAGGACAGAAAGAAGTGGAAGGACCTGTTTCCCCAGACAAAAGAGAGTTGACAAAGGGCTAGCAAACACAACGAGAGTTTGACAGGTTAAGACAGAATAAGGAGGGAAATAACTTCTACAGAGGGAGAGAAAGAAGTCCACTAAACAGGTTTAACATTACGATAGACTCCCTGGATGAGGGAGAGAGGGAGGAAATGGAGTGAGAAACGGTGGGAGAGAAAGATGGATGTAGTGCAGGGCGGGGTTGAGACACCGCTGAACGTGTGACTTAGACAAACACAGAGCCACACAACAGTAATCCCTGGAGCCTCACAATCCCCCTGAGAGGAGAGAGAATGGGAGAGAGACCGCGACACTAACCCTGGACTACACACACTGACACACAACAGGGAAAATGTATGAAATGTGTTGGTTTCTGTGACGGAAAGGGCAAAGGATTACATCACTGGATTGTTAAGGTTTCTTTCTCAAGGTCTGAGGCACACACACACACAGGGAGAGAGGTAAGATGACTACACTTTGTCTATGTGATTGTTTTATAATGATTTGTCTGAACTAGATCTTGGTTCCATTACTGTATATACGCGATAGAGAGCGATTGTGTGTGTTCCTCTGCTGAGTGTGTCATTGTGCTTTACCTAGTTGAAAAAATGCAGCCGGACAAGTTAAGAAATCACTGCACTGACACACAGGTGATTAGGGAGATTTAGTTTGCTTGTGTAACTGGGAGACACATTTTCATAGTTGGCCTGCAGTAAAACGGTAGTAATGTGTTAATGCCAAACCAGGCAGAAGCCACAGATGCTGTGACACATAGGTGTACAGATGTGCATTGGTGCTGCAATGTGATGCTTCATACCAAGTTGTGCCCTTTTGTTGTGAAGCTTGGGCATATCATTTTGCATTCACAGCTACAATGAGCTGTGTATGTGAGAGTGAAACGGGGAGGGGAAGTTGAGAGAGGAGAATAGAAAGACTTGACAGGACAAAGAGAGAGAATTGGTTTCCTTTAAGTTAGTACAATTGGTTTCCTTTAAGTTAGTACAATTTCTGAATAAATTGGAGGTGAGTGTGTGTGTCTGATAATCACAAGTTGTATTAGTGTCTAGGCACACCTCAGATTGATTGTGAGAACCTCTGAGGTTCCTTGCTAGGTTCCTGCAAGGTGAAACATCTGTCTCGTGTGTCTTTCGGAGGAGGGGTTGGGATAAAACAGAAGTCCAATTTCAGTTGGACTTTGTGTACACCTGACGAATAAAGTGATCATAATCTCAATCTTAATTCACATCACAGGATCTGATCTAGTTAGTCCACTATAAGCAGAGGATCTGAAACTCACTATTACTGGTCATCATGTGAGGATGATGTTGTTCATCATTCATGTGATTCATCCGTTCTTGTGTTTTAATGTTTAAGCAGGTTATGTGTGTAAGTGTAACCTTTCCTCATGGGAAAAAAATAAACAGAGGATGTGTTACGTGAATATTCTTCCCCTAGGCACTGAACTGTCTGCCACTGAAACCTTGTTTTAAACCTGATTGAATGTCATCTCTTGACATACAGTACCAGTTAAAATTTTGGGCACGCGTACTCATTCAAGGTTTTTATTTTTTTAAACAATTTTCTACATTATAGAATAAAAGTGAAGACATCAAACTATGAAATAACACACATGGAATCATGTAGTAACCAAAAAACTGTTAAACAAATCAAAATATATTTTATATTTGAGATTCTTCTAAATAGCCTCCCTTTGCCTTGATGACAGCTTTGCACACTCTAGGCATTCTCTCAACCAGCTTAATGAGGAATGCTTTTCCAACAGTCTTGAAGGGGTTCCCACATGCTGAGCACTTGTTGGCTGCTTTTCCTTCACTCTGCGGTCCAACTCATCCCAAACCATCTCAATTGGGTTGAGGTCGGGTGATTGTGGAGGCCAGGTTTTATGATGCAGCACTCCATCACTCTCTTTCTTGGTCAAATGTGTGTTGGGTCATTGTCCTGTTGAAAAACAAATGATAGTCCCTCTAAGTGCAAACCAGATGGGATGATGTATTGCTGCAGAATGCTGTGGTAGCCATGCTGGTTAAGTGTGCCTTGTATTCTAAATAAATCACTGACAGTGTCACCAGCAAAGCACCATCACATCTCCTCCATGCTTCATGGTGGGAACCACACATGCGGAGATCATCCGTTTATCTACTCTGCATCTCACAGAAACACAGCGGTTAGAACCAAAAATCTCAAAGGACCGATTTGTCAGGTTTTGGCCAGGACTGTTCAGGTTTTGTTCACTAGATGTCCCCCTTGCTCCTTTTTTGTACCTTTTGTTTTTCTTGCCCTAATTATTGTTTGCACCTGTAAGTCATTCCCTTGTTAGTATTTAAACCCTGTGTGTTCCTTAGTTCCTTGCTCAGTGTTTGTATGTTAGCACCCAGCCCCAGCCCAAGCCTTGTTGTGATCTTATATTTTCTCTTGTTGGATTTTCCAGAGGTTCTCTGGTTTTGTTCTCGTGTATTTTTGGATTAGTCTTTTGAGGTTTGTTTTTTCCCTTGCTGTTTTTACCACTTTGTGGATTTTCTTTGTATTTTGGAAGATATCTATTTTTATTAAACCACCATCTCTAGTACTGCTGTGTCTGCCTCATCTTCTGGGTTCTGCCAATTATTAGTGACTGTTTCTCGCACCGGGTCCTGACACGATTTCCGCCGGTCTAATGTCCATTTCTCACTTTTCTTGGTCCAAGCAAGTCTCTTCTTCTTTTTGGTGTCCTTTAGTAGTGGTTTCTTTGCAGCAATTCAACCATGAAGGCCTGATTCACACAGTCTCCTCTGAATAGTTGATGTTGAGATGTGTCTGTTACTTGAACTTTGTGAAGCATTTATTTGGGCAACAATCGGAGGTGCAGTTAACTCTAAGGAACTTGTCCTCTGCATCAGAGGTAACTCTGGGTCTTCCTTTCCTGTGGCGGTCCTCATGAGAGCCTGTTTCCTCATAGCGCTAGATGGTTTTTGCGACTGCACTTTTTAAATTTATTTTATTTCACCTTTATTTATCCAGGTAGGCTAGTTGAGAACAAGTTCTCATTTGCAACTGCGAACTGGCCAAGATAAAGCAAAGCAGTTCGACACATACAACAACACAGAGTTACACATGAAATAAACAAACATACAATCAATAATACAGTTGAAAAATCTATATACAGCACGTGCAAATGAGGTAGGATAAGAGAGGTAAGGCAATAAATAGGCCATGGTGGCCGAAGTAATTACAATATAGCAAATAAACACTGGAATGGTAGGATGTGCAGAAGATGAATGTGCAAGCTGAGATACTGGGGTGCAAAGGAGCGAGATAAATAAATAAATACAGTATGGGGATGAGGTAGATTGGATGGGCTATTTACAGATGAGCTATGTACAGGTGCAGTGATCTGTGAGCTGCTCTGACAGCTGGTGCTTAAAGCTAGTGAGGGAGGTAAGAGTCTCCAGCTTAGTGATTTTTGCAGTTCGTTCCAGTCATTGGCAGCAGAGAACTGGAAGGAGAGGCGGCCAAAGGAAGAATTGGCTTTGGGGGTGACCAGTGAGATATACCTGCTGGAGCGCGTGCTACGGGTGGGTGCTGCTATGGTGACCAGTGAGCTTGAAGAAACTTTCAAAGTTCTTGATCTTTTCTGGATTGACATTTACATTTACATTTAAGTCATTTAGCAGACGCTCTTATCCAGAGCGACTTACAAATTGGAAAGTTCATACATATTCATCCTGGTCCCCCCGTGGGGAATGAACCCACAACCCTGGCGTTGCAAGCGCCATGCTCTACCAACTGAGCCACACGGGACCACGGGACTGACCTTCATGTCTTAAAGTGATGATGGACTGTTGTTCTTGAAGCTGGTTGAGTGAATGTCATCAAGGCAAAGGGTGGCTACTTTGAAGAATCTCAAATATAAAATATATTTTGATTTGTTTAACACTTTTTTGTGTTATTTAATAGTTTTGATGTCTTCACTATTATTCTACAATGTAGAAAATAGTCAAATAAAGAAAAACCCTTGAATGAGTAGGTGTTTCAACTTTTGACCTGTACTGTACAATGTTGTAACCTACAAGGCCTCATGTTTTACCCACTTTGCCTTGCTTTGTTGTTAGTATGTCTTCAATGTCAGAAGCAGACTCCCGCTGTAAACCGGGAGACACCATCTGTAGTAAGTGTTACACACACACACCGTGCACACACACACCGTGCACACACACACACACACACACACACACACACACACACACACACACACACACACACACACACACACACACACACACACACACACACACACACACACACACACACACACACACAGTTATCTCTCTTCGTTGTCTTAATGCTCACGTCTGTTCCTCAGATATCAGTGTGTACGAGCAAGAAGTGATCATCGTGCCCATCCTCCTATTGGCTAGCTTCCTGGTCATGCTGGTCTTCATCATCCTGCTACGGTACTGTCCTGAGAAGGTGGACCGCATCCGACCACAGAACACTGTGGCCACGTCCAGATCACAGCGCTCCAGGAGACAACTGCACGGCATTGATGGTGAGTGTGTGTGTATGTGTGTATATTTGTGCTCAAGGATGTGACTTTGAAAGACTGTTTTCATAGTGAAATACTGTAGGTAATTTGAGGTAATGAGTGTGTATGTTTCTGTCTATGTCAACAACATAGGCTCTTATTCTATTTGCACAGGCTAGTAATGAACAGAATCAAACCTGTTATTGTAATGTAGCTATCTACTTCTAAACTTCAGGCAATAACCTCTTCCTCTCTCTTCCCTCTCTGTCCTTCCCCTCCTTCTCTCTCTATTCATCCTTCCCTCCCACTCCGTAGCTCCCCTGGGTATCAACCCCCTGGAACATGAGACTATTGCTCTCGATGCCCCCTCCTACTCTACCTTCTCCCCAACTCACTCCCACCCCTCCTCAAACTGTCTCTCCTTCTCTGTGAGGACTCCCTCTCTCCCCCCTATCCCCCCACCCAAGACCTTTACCACATCCTCCCCGTCCAGCCCCCTGCCCCAGGCGTTGACACCTTCCTTCACCCCTATGGTCCAGCCCAGGGAGCTGCCTCGCCAGAGGCTGCCAGAGTCCTTCAACCTAGTGGCCTCGCTGCCCGCAGCCTTCTCCCTGCGCTCTGACAAGGCTGTCTCCCTCTACAGGGCCCGCATGGACAACAGGAACGCTGTGCTCCGAGTGCTCAACGGTGAGAGGAGTGGGAGGAGATGAAAAACAGCTACTACTGAAACAAGCTATTTAAATAATGGCTTATAAGCAGTGTATTAGCATACCAAAGTGGTAATATAGTCAGAACTACTTAGGGTTAGGGTAAGGGTTAAAGTTAGGGTTGACATCAGTGTAAAGTAGAATTTGTGGTCAAAGCATGTTACTTCAATATTTTCCAACATGGTCAAAAAGTGAGGAAACAGCCACTGTAAAGAGCCTTTCCCCTGCCATTGAATGGGGGCTCCGCGTCATTAGGCAGTTTCTTCCCTAGTTTCAATAGGTGTGGCTGGTGCTTGTGGATTGTTATACAATCACCACCATAATTACAGCAACTGTTTACTTTGTATAACTGGTCTCTCTACAACCTGTTTCTCTGACCTCCCTTCCAGAAATGTAATTACCAACTGGTACAGCAAATCTGCTTCAAGGCTTTGAGATACAGACAAAATATGTTCAGCCATAGCAGTTGTTTATCAAAGGCTTTGGAAGGCCGTTTTCACACAGCATGTTGGCAGGTAATTTAATCTTCCTCTCCTCCTACTCTCCCTCAGACTCTGCGAGCGCCACAGAGAGGCACAACTTCCTGGGCTTTGCTTCCTTCTTGTCCCAGCTGGGGCCACACCCCTTCCTGCCGGAGCTCCTGGGCGTGGTCTCTCTGCGTGTGCCCCTAGTTACCGTTGTTGAGGAGCTAGAGAACAGAGATCTGCTCAGCTTCCTGTGGCGGTGCAGACAGGTAGGAACCACATTACCCATGAGACATTGTCTCTACTAGCCCATTATTTATAGTAAAATTAGGAGCTGTTTGTGATAAGGATGTTTTGGGGTATAAATTGATTCTCTTTGTGTGTTATGTCAGGATGGTGTGGGCGGGGACCCTCCATGTGAGATCACAGAGAGACGTATATTTACCATGGCCAAACAGGTAGCCTCTGCTCTGGTGAGTAGACTATGGTAATATGTTGGCTTAATGTGTTTCTGCCACAGAAATCAACATGTTTAAACCATGAACCTGCCCCATGTTCAAACCATGAACATCCCCCATCATCAAACCATGAACATGCCCCATGTTCAAACCATGAACATCCTCCATCATCAAACCATGAACATGCCCCATGTTCAAACCATGAACCTGCCCCATGTTCAAACCATGAACATCCCCCATCATCAAACCATGAACCTGCCCCATGTTCAAACCATGAACATCCCCCATCATCAAACCATGAACATCCCCCATCATCAAACCATGAACCTGCCCCATGTTCAAACCACATCAGACCATGAACCTGCCCCATGTTCAAACCATCAAACCATGAACCTGCCCATGTTCAAACATGAACATGCCCCATCCTGACCTCCTCATTGTCTACTACTAACATCTCTTTACCTTGTTTGCTTTTCCATAATTAGGATCAGAAAGGATCTTGAAAGATGTGTGTGCTGTGTCTCAAAAGTCCACAGTGATTTCCTGTGCTTATGTATTTTCCACAGTGGTTTCCTGTGCTTATGTATTTTCCACAGTGGTTTCCTGTGCTTATGTATTTTCCACAGTGGCTTCCTGTGCTTATGTATTTTCCACAGTGGTTTCCTGTGCTTATGTATTTTCCACAGTGGCTTCCTGTGCTTATGTATTTTCCACAGTGGTTTCCTGTGCTTATGTATTTTCCACAGTGGTTTCCTGTGCTTATGTATTTTCCACAGTGGCTTCCTGTGCTTATGTATTTTCCACAG
The DNA here is from genome assembly GCF_045679555.1 of Salvelinus alpinus. Classification (NCBI taxonomy): domain Eukaryota; kingdom Metazoa; phylum Chordata; class Actinopteri; order Salmoniformes; family Salmonidae; genus Salvelinus; species Salvelinus alpinus. The sequence continues at coordinate 33,261,513 of NC_092089.1, read as the reverse complement.
TGGTTTCCTGTGCTTATGTATTTTCCACAGTGGTTTCCTGTGCTTATGTATTTTCCACAGTGGCTTCCTGTGCTTATGTAATTTCCACAGTGGTTTCCTGTGCTTATGTAATTTCCACAGTGGCTTCCTGTCCTTATGTATTTTCCACGGTTTTCTGCGCTTCTGTAATTTCCACAGTGGCTTCCTGTGCTTCTGTATTTTCCACAGTGGCTTCCTGTGCTTATGTATTTTCCACAGTGGCTTCCTGTGCTTCTGTATTTTCCACAGTGGCTTCCTGTGCTTATGTATTTTCCACGGTTTTCTGCGCTTATGTATTTTCCACAGTGGCTTCCTGTGCTTCTGTATTTTCCACAGTGGCTTCCTGTGCTTATGTATTTTCCACAGTGGCTTCCTGTCCTTATGTATTTTCCACAGTGGCTTCCTCTGCTTATGTATTTTCCTTCTCTGCATTGATTTGGTCAGCTGAATGCCATGGTAGGTCTCCTGTATGTCAGGAAACCTACCTGTATGTCAGGTGCAGTACACTGACATACAGGAAACCTACCATGGTACATAATACACAGGTATTATGTACCATGGTAGGTTTCCTGCATGTCAGTGTACTGCACCTGTCCTGTGTATTATGTACCATGGTAGGTTTCCTGTATGTCCATGTACTGCACCTGTCCTGTGTATTATGTACCATGGTAGGTTTCCTGTATGTCAGTGTACTGCACCTGTCCTGTGTATTACTGTATGTACCATATTAGGTTTCCTGTATGTCAGTATACTGCACCTGTCCTGTGTATTCTGTACAGAAGAGGGAAAGGAAACAAGAGGACAAAGTCACTGTGGACTTTAGAGACTAATTGAATGAAAGGGAATAATTGACAAATGTTGAGATATGATACTGTCCCAGAGCTTTAACCTCTGACCATTGACCTCACATTATCCCCTGTCATCCAATCAGGAGTTCCTCCACAGCCGAGACCTACTTCATGGCAACGTCCGTGCTCACAGCATATTGGTCAGCCGGGAGCTGACGGCCAAGCTGTGGGGACTGGGCGGGGTCTACACCAGGAATACCCAGGGAGCAACTCAGACTGAAGTTCCTGGCATGAAGAAATGGCAGGCCCCCGAGCTATTGGCTAGGAGGCCTGCCAATCATAGCAGTGACGTGTGAGTTACTCTACTTAGTCTATGCTGACATTTCAATCAATTTTCAAGATATGCAAAATACACTGATACATGTTTGTCTTTCTCTCACTAGCTGGTCATTTGGCATCTTGTTGTTTGAAATGGCGACCTTGGGTGAGTTACATGAAATCTATTCTTCTGACTTTGAGTGCCCCTTTTGGCCAATAATACACATAACAACCACTCTTATTCATTCTGATATAATCTCTTTCTCTGAGCTACAATCTCTAATTTGTGTCATTAACCTTTCCTTCTCTCCCCTCTTTCTCTCTTTCTCCCTCTCTCAGGTGATGCTCCGTTTTCAGATATCTCCGTCAACGAGCTTCTACAGTTTCACCAGAGAGGGAAAACACTGAGAAAGCCAGCCAACTGCTCCAACTCACTGTAACTATCCATTATACAGCACTATTATTACTGTGTTATTGCCAGGAGAGGGAGCTTCTTTAGACTGAGATCAAAGAGATAGATAGAGGACTCTAGTTCCTAAAAGCCTGTTTTAGTATGGGCAGCACCATTGAGGAATTTCACCATTTTGAAGTAGTCAACTGGGTGGGACTTCCTATGGGTTAAGGAAGGGTCACATAATTCCATCCAGGTGATCAGGAGGGATCGGCCAATGAAATATACTTATGAGCAGGGTAAGGCGGTACGGCGTCCTGGCAAAATAAATAGTTGGGGTACACCGTACCGGTAAAACACGAATGAGCATATCGCAATAATTAAAACAAAATGTAAGAAAAATGTAGGCTCTTCCACCTCTTTTTTATCATTACCGAATGTCAGAGGCATGAAAAATGAGCGAACTGACTTGAAAACGGGTGGTATAGCCAAAATGTGATGTGGTTCGACGAGAACACAAGAATTTGGCACGGCAAAGATGAGTGTCCGACACCGAGATGAGAACAGACAGCAGTGGACGCATAAGTTCTTGCCTTATGTCATTACACTTTGTGGTGTTTTGTGTAACAGATTCACGTGCATAGATAGCCTAGTAAAGGAGCCCTTTGAAGTGATTGTTTGACAATCAGAGGAAAACATCATGACTGGTTGTGTTTATGCCACAATAAAAGGTAATACATTGTAAAAGTTAATTGACAAATTTTTACGACTAGGCCCACAGAGATCCTATTAAATGAATAGGGATTCTATATGTAAGTAATGATTAAGCACATAAAATGATTTATGCACGTGCTTATAGGAGGTCCCGTACCAGGAAGAAATTAATTCTACTTTCACCTGTGCTTGTGAGCAAACATTCCATAACTGCAGGTGGCAGTAAATCCCAAACCTTGGCTTTATACCTGTTCAAACAACACGCTCCAGGTGGCAGTATGCACCCTTTCAGTTTGTTTACCAACTCATAGAAGTAGTAGAAGAAGAAAATGGACGAGTTCATGCCCATGCTCTCACAGACGCCATAATGGGACAGACAGATACAATGTCCTCTATCCTCTGTCTTTATGACTGAGATATACCTCTATTCCCCCTTAACCACGCCCACCCTTCTCACAGGTACTCCATCATAAAGGCCTGCTGCCAATGGAAGGAGCAGGATCGCGCCACATTGGCTGAGGTCGACCGCAAGCTCCAGTCAGGAGAGAAGAGTGCCAACGACAAAGTCCTCAAGGTGCCTGAGCCAATCAACATCGAGCAGTACCTGCAAGAGGCTGGATATGGAGAGTCCAACAGCTACACTGTTTTCTGAGTGGCGGCTGTGCCGGCCAACGAAATGCACTATGCTGAGGGACGACGGTGGATGTTTGCCTCCATTCATTCCAGAATATTAATTTCCTTCTGCCCTTATTCATGTCTTTGTACCATAGACTTAAGATAGGTATAGTTGAACAGACACAATCGTTGAGTCAACCTCAGTTTGTAGTTGATTGTGTATACCAGTAGAGGCTGCTGAGGGGAGGACGGGTCATAATAATGGCCAGAATGGAGGTAATGGAATGGTATCAATTTCATGTGTTGGATACCATTCCATTCACTCAATTCCAGCCCTTCCACTCCATTCTAACCATTATTATGAGCCGTCCTCTCCTCAGCAGGGTCCACTGATGTACACTACTGTTCAAAAGTTTGGGGTCACGAAGAAACGTCCTTGTTTTCCATGAAAACATAAATAAAATGAGTTGCAAAATGAATAGGAATTATAGTCAAGACGTTGACAAGGTTATAAATAATAATACTTTTTTAATGATTTTAAAATGTATTTATGAAGCCCTTCTTACATCAGCTTATGTCACAAAGTGCTGTACAGAAATCCAGCCTAAAACCCCAAACAGCAAGCAATGCAGGTGTAGAAGCATGGTGGCTAGGAAAAACTCCCCAGAAAGGCCAGAACCTAGGAAGAAACCTAGAGAGGAACCAGGCTATGAGGGGTGGCCAGTCCTCTTCTGGCTGTGCCGGGTGGAGATTATAACAGAACATGGCCAAGATGTTCAAATGTTCGTAGATGACCAGCAGGGTCAGATAATAATAATCACAGTGGTTGTAGAGGGTGCAACAGGTCAGCACATCAGGAGTAGATGTCAGTTGGCTTTTCATAGCCGATCATTCAGAGTATCTCTACCGCTCCTGCTGCCTCTAGAGAGTTGAAAACAGCAGGTCTGGGACAAGGTAGCAGGTCCGGTGAACAGGTCAGGGTTCCATAGCCGCAGGCAGAACAGTTGAAACTGGAGCAGCAGCATGACCAGGTGGACTGGGGACAGCAAGGAGTCATCAGGCCAGGTAGTTGTGTCCTTCAAACTTTGCTTTCGTCAAAGAATCCTTCATTTGCAGCAATTACAGCCTTGCAGACCTTTGGCATTCTAGTTGTCAATTTGTTGAGGCAATCTGAAGAGATTTTACCCCATGTTCCCTGAAGCACCTCCCACAACTTGGATTGGCTTGATGGGCACTTCTTATGTACCATACGGTCAAGCTGCTCCCACAACAGCTCAATGCGATCCGGTGACTATGCTGGCCACTCCATTATAGACAGAATACCAGCTGACTGCTTCATCCCTAAATAGTTATTGCATAGTTTGGAGGGTCTTTGGGTCATTGTCCTGTTGTAGGAGGAAATTGGCTCCAATTAACCGCCGTCCACAGGGTATGGCATGGCGTTGCAAAATGGAGTGATAGTCTTCCTTCTTCAAGATCCCTTTTACCCTGTACAAATTTCCCACTTTACCACCACCAAAGCACCCCCAGACCATCACATTGCATCCACCATTCTTGACAGATGGCATCAAGCACTCCTCCAGCATCTTTACATTTTTTCTGCATCTCACGAATGTTCTTCTTTGTGATCCGAACACCTCAAACTTAGATTCGGCTGTCACTTTTTTCCATTCTTCCTCTGTCCAGTGTTCTTTTGCACATCTTAAACTTTTATTGGCCAGTCTGAGATATGGCTTTTTCTTTGCAACTCTGCCTAGAAGGCCAGCATCCCGGATTCTCCTCTTCACTGTTGACGTTGAGACTGGTGTTTTGCGGGTACTATTTAATGAAGCTGCCAGTTGAGGACTTGTGGTGCGTTTGTTTCTCAAACTAGACACTCTAATGTACTTGTCCTCTTGCTCAGTTGTGCACCGGGGCCTCCCACTCTTCTTTCTATTCTGGTTAGAGCCAGTTTGTGCTGTTCTGTGAAGGGACTAGTACACAGCATTGTACGAGATCTTCAGTTTCTTGGCAATTTCTCGCATGGAATAGCCTTCATTTCTCAGAACAAGAATAGACTGACGAGTTTCAGAAGAAAGTTATTTTTTTCTGGCCATTTTGAGCCTATAATCGAACCCACAAATGCTGATGCTCCAGATACTCAACTAGTCTAAAGAAGGCCAGTTGTATTGCTTCTTTAATCAGAACAACAGTTTTCAGCTGTGCTAACATAATTGCAAAAGGGTTTTCTAATGATCAATTAGCCTTTTAAAATGATAAACTTGGATTAGCTAACACAACGTGCCATTGGAACACAGGAGGGATGGTTGCTGATAATGGGCCTCTGTATGCCTATATAGATATTCCACTAGAAATCATCAGTTTCTAGCTGCAATAGTCATTTACAATATTAACAATGTCTACACTGTATTTCTGATCAATTTGATGTTATTTTAATGGACAAAAAAAAAAGCTTTTCTTTAAAAAACAAGGACATTTCTAAGTGACCCCAAACTTTTGAACGGTAGTGTATTTATTGTATATCAGGGATGGGCAACTCCAGTCCTCAGGGGCCTGATTGGTGCCACACTTGTGTCCTAGCCCCAGCTAACGTACCTGACTCCAATAATCAACTAATCATGATCTTCAGTTTAGAATGCATTTAGTTGAATCACCTGTGTTTGCTAGGGATGGGGAAAAGTGTGACACCACTCCGGCTCCCGAGGACTGGAGTTGCCCATCCCTGCTGTTTATTAAGGTTTACAAATCTTGTCTTCAAAATGATTGTGTAATAGGAGTAATAATATATGACTAGAAATCATTATTTTTGTTGTGATTTGAGGGACTGAAAGAACACATGGGTGGAGACACCAGGCTTCATAAGAGATTTATAAGGTGTTTATAAGTTGTTTTGTTACACGTCATTTATCATTTTAAGTCCAAAAATGTATGTAGCAACTAATGATTCTAGATTTAAATACGTCTGTCTCATAAGTAGGGCCAGAGTTTAATTCTCCTGACCACGTAAGGTGAACAGGAAAAACTCGGGACCCTGGTTGCGCCTCCAGTTTGTTCTGGTCAGGTCATGTGATCATGAAACCTCCCGGAAGAGGAAGCGAAATCTGTCACTCCTTTTTTCTGGTTCATAAACAGTCAATGAAATTAAGAAGACCAGACCCAGCTGCTAATGCCATGGTGCCACCCCTTATTAAGCAGACCGGAACTGTGAAAATGTTTGTTCTATGGTAAATGGCCTGAGTGGGACATTTGGTACAAGCTATATGGAAGGTCAGAGTTCAGTGGTTGATGTTCTACTGTAAATAACAAACTGAACTCACATTATTTGCACACTCTCCACAATGTGAATCAATGTAGAAGTTTACCAATGTCAATTAAAACCGTTCACACTGATGCTTTTTCTCATCTGAATTGGTCAGGAGTACTCTGTGCCAGTGGCTCCCAAATGTTTTTGTCTTTTGAATTCTCTTGTAATTTTTTTTCTTCTACTTAATGCTTTTCTACAAGCCAGGTGTTACAGGAGTTTGGCCTTGAATGATTGTATCATTGCGCAGTGAGAACCCTACAAGTCATTAAAATGCCACTATAGAGTCAGGGCTAGTTACACTGAACAGAAACAGTTCATATGAGGAAATCAGTCAATTTAAATAAATTCATTAGGCCCTAATTTATGGATGTCAATTGACGGGGAATACAGATATGCATTTATTGGTTACAAATACCTTTTAAAAAATGGGCCTCACAGTGGGCCTCAGGATCTTATTGCTGTATTTTTGTGCATTCAAATTGCCAATCGATAAAATGCAATTGTGTTCTTTGTCCATAGTTTATGCCTGCTCATACCATAACCCCACCGCAACCATGGAACAGTCTGTTCACAATGTTGACATTAGCAAACTGCTCACCCACACAATGCCATTACACATGGACTATGGCTGTGAGGCCGGTTGGACGTACTGCCAAATTCTCTAAAGCGACATTGGAGGCTGTTTATGGCAAAGCAATTAACATATTATTTGCTAACAGCTCTGGTGGACATTCCTGCAGTCAGCATGCCAATTGCATACTCCCTTCAAAACTTGATATGTCTGTAGCATTTTGTTGTGTGACAAAACTGCACCTTTTGGAGTTGCCAGCACAAGGCAAACCTGTGTAACGATCATGCTGTTTAATCAGTTTCTTGATATGCCACACCTGTCAGGTGGATGGATTATCTTGGCAAAGGAGAAATGCTCACTAATAGGGATGTAAAAAAATGTGTGTACACAATTTGAGAGAAATAAGCTTTTTGTGCATATTGAACATTTCTGGGATCTTTTATTTCAGCTCATGAAACATGGGACCAAGGTTTTACATGTTGCATTTGTATTTTAGTTCAGTGTAATTCCAGTCCCGGAGGGCTGAAATATTTCTAGTTTTCATCCTCTCCTAATAAGGGACTGGTTCAGACCTGGGACACCAGGTGAGTGCAATTAACTACCAAGTAGAAACAAAAAACAGAAGTGTTTCAGCCCTGAGAGTCTTTAGCAGCCATATACAAACAACACTCTGAGCATAGTTCCAGTAACAGGTGTTTATTGGTAGTACTGCATACACAGAGTATCTCCCCTCTCAGGACAAATACCCATATTCAGGTAGTTCAGTCAGTTACTAATACTCACTACATCCCCTCCATGAAAAATTTCCTTCCACACCAAAATAATAACTTTGATTGTAGTACAAAAGATCAAAGCTATAAAAGAGTCATATCTGGTGAAATAAAAAAACGACTTGTTAAAGCTCTTTAATGTCCTTTCATACACTTGATTAGAGCCTGGCATCTACATTAACATTACAAATCCACTTTGTAAAAAGAAAAGTGAAATGGACCATTTTCAATAATAACACTATGGTTATAGCACCGTTGAAATGTAGAAAAAGGCAACTTGAACTGTCCTAGCTAGCTAGCCACGGTTACTGTAGGTGACCACGTTTGTAGTGTCACATGAGTATGTATATGTTTCTACTGACAGACACACAAATACATGAACTCACCCATGCTTTGTCAGTTTACCTCACAAACATGAACTCTAAAGACAGACTATCAGATGCTCATGCTCACCTCTCACTCATAACTAACAGATTTTTTGCACATTCAATGTCCAGGAAAGTCAAAGCATATTCTAATTATTTCCCCTCTTACCTATATTTAACCCCCTTCTCTTCATCTAGTCTCTAAAATGATTGATGTTTATGATAAAAATCAACCCCCATTTCCCCCTCCCTTTCAGTCTTGGTCTCAGGTTTGAATGTCACTAATACAAGTCTTTAGTGTGGGTCCCAGTTTGAAGTTCATTGGAACCCCTCTTCCTCCTCCCTCCCTCCCTCCTTCCCCCGTCAGTCTCGTAGGCTGTTGATGAAGGCACAGATCTTGAGGGCGGGTCCTAGTTTGATGTTCATGGTGGAGATGAGGTGTTCTTCTCTGAGTAGCAGCAGGGCCTGTCCGTCAATCTCCTGGGACAGGAACTGGGCAGCCAGCTCCTCACAACCTGGGAGGGGAGGAGAGAGAGTGAATACGCTATGAAAAGGGACTGCTCACTAGCAATGAACATCAACCTAAAATACACTTTGGCATGGGTTATGGGCAAACCAGAACTCTTGGTTTCTTTGATCTAATTCAGGGTTACCTAAACTGCGTCCTGGGGCCCCCCTGGATGCACATTTAGGTTTTTGCCCAAGCACTACGAAGCTGATTCAAATAAGCAACTCATCACCAAGCTTTAATTATTTGAATCAGCTGTGTAGTGCTAGGGAAAAACCCAAAACGTGCCCCCAGGACCGAGTTTGGGAAACCCTGTTCTAATTGACCAGTTGGCCATGGGTTCCATTTTTACAGATTCCCCTATGAAGACTCTTTATGCATTGTTTACTTCATTGACTGTTAATGAATGAGTACTGACCTTGTAGTGAAGAGATGAACCTGCAGACCTCCTCCACACCCCAATGGGCGGGGCTCCCAGACAGGAAGTTGGCCTCGTCCAATGGGAGGCTGCCTTGAGCGGAGTCGTCCAAATGGGGATCACAGTGGGCGGGCCTAGGGTAGGAGAGGGAGGAGCTAGGAGAGAGTGATGGAGAATCTTCCTCCTCCTCCTCTCCGTCACAGCTGGACACATCCTCCGAGCGACTGGACTCAGAACGACACTACAGCCAATCATAGAGAGAAGAGCGTCATACATGTAGGCCTGCAGTTTAAATATGGTACTGGAACTGACCCTGTATGTATGTATGTATGTATGTATGTATGTATGTATGTATGTATGTATATTATACATACACACTGAACAAAAATATAAACACAACATGCAACAATTTCATGGATTTTACTGAGTTACAGTTCATATGAGGAAATCAGTCAACTGAAATAACTTCATTAGGCCCTAATCTATGGATTTCCCTACTGGGAGTACAGATATGCATCTTTTGGTCACAGATAGCAAAAAAAAAATGGCCTCAGGATCTCGTCACTGTATTTTTGTGAATTCAAATTGCCATCAATAAAATGCAATTGTGTTTATTGTCCGTAGCTTATGCCTGCCCATACCATAACCCCACCACGGGGCACTCTGTTCACAATGTTGACATCAGCTAACCGCTCGCCCACACGACACCATGTGGTCTGCGGTTGTGAGGCCGGTTGGACGTACTGCCAAATTCTCTAAAACAAAGTTGGAGGTGGTTTATGGTAGAGAAATGAATATGAAATTATCTGGAAACAGTTCTGGTGGACATTTCTGCAATCAGCATGCCAATTGCATGCTCCCTCAAAACTTGTGACATGTGTTGTGTGACAAAACTGAACATTTTAGAGTGGCCTTCTATTGTCCCCAGCACAAAGTGCACCTGTGTAATGATCATGCTGTTTAATCAGCTTCTTGACATGCCACACCTGTCAGGTGGATGGATTATCTTGGCAAAGGAGAAATGCTCACTAACAGGAATATAAACAAATGTGTGCAAAAAACTTGAGAGAAATAAGCTCTTTGAGGGTATGGAAAGTTTCTGGGATCTTTTATTTCAGCTCATGAAACATGGGACCAACACTTTACATGTTGCGTTTATATTTTTGTTCAGTATAGTATGCTTACTTACTTTATCGTGTTCTTCTATCTGGTGTGTTTCAGTTCTACCTTGTTATTTTTAGTATTACATTGTTATTGATTACTGCAGTGTTGGGTGGGTTAGAGCTGGTTAGAAATTAATTTCACTATACTTGTGTATGTGACATTCAAACTTGAAACAGGAGGAGAGTAAACAACAACAACATTTCTATTGCATTGACTCTTTCATGGATCAGAAACATCCCCTTTACCTCCTTGACAGGCAAATGTCTGCCGGCTATTTTAGCGCAGGCGATCTCCGAGCTACTCCTGCGAGGACCCCTGCGTCTGACGATGCTGTCTGGGGGAACGGGAGGACAAGGCGGCCGTGCAGAAGCTCGCCCCCTACTGACCTGGAAGTGGTGACTGCAGCTCACATTATATCTGGAGGAGAGTGGACAAAGCAGGTAATAACAAGGAGTCAATAGTGTTGGCTGCACCCAGGACAAAAATGTGATGTCAACAGTGCTGACTTTAAAGTGTAGATCTGTTCTGGTCAGAGAGGTGTGTGATATAGTGAGAAGACAGGTGAGGTGGCTAGGGTACCTCTTAGCACAGGTCTTGGAGCAGAACCTCTTGGAGCCCCTGAACTGGCTAGCTGGAGCCAAGCTCTCACAGTACTCACACTTCAACACTGGTGAGGAGAGAGTCAGACTGTTAGTACAGAGATGACTAGGGGTCAGAGGAGGCTGGTGGGAGGAGCTATAGGAGGACGGGCTCATTGTAATGGCTGGAATGGAATAAATGGAAAGTTGTCAAACACATTACAATGATTCCGTTCTCTTATAGCTCCTCCCACCAGCCTCCTATGCTAGGGATGACAACTACTGTACAGAATCAAGCTATAGTACTGCAACATCCCCCAGACAACTGGATTAGAGGCAGAATCAAGCTATAGTACTGCAACATCTCCCAGACAACTGGATCAGAGGCAGAATCAAGCTATAGTACTGCAACATCTCCCAGACAACTGGATCAGAGGCAGAATCAAGCTATAGTACTGCAACATCTCCCAGGCAACTGGATTAGAGGCAGAATCAAATCAAAATAAAGGCTGGTGCATCAGTCAGCTGGTATGGAGTGTATTCTTTAAGGAAGGTAGAAGATATACCACCCACTAACCTGCAGGGCCTCCATTGTCAGCCTGTTGAACACCCATGGCTATAGGCTCCTTCACTGGCCCAGTCACCTGTCAATCAATGTCAAGTTTGGGTGTTAGAGAAGGATATGTTCTGGCCCTAAAGCAAAGTTCTGTGCAAACAAAACCACTCCTCTCCTGATCCATGGTAAGCAGGTAGCTAGGTGCTAGCCAGGTATGTGAACTCACAGGGAAAGGCTCAGCTCCCTCCTGGATGACAAAACCCTCTATGAGGTGGGTGAGGACCTGAGGTTTGACCACCGCCTGGGGCAGAGGGGCTCTGTCTCCCTGACCCCCCACCCCCCGAGACAGGGGCAGAGGCAGAGACAGGGTGGGGGGAGAGGAGAAGGCTGGCACCACTTTAGGAGCTGGAGAAAAGGAGAGAGAGGAAGTGAGGGAACCAGGGTAGAAAAGAGTGTGGGTGAAATGTCAGAGTTTTTACACTATTCATTCAAAAACAAACATGAATCTAAGTTTTACAACTTAACCTTAAATCCTTGTATCAAGCAATCGCCAAACTTAGATAGGATTCAACTAAAAAAGAACATACATTATGTCTTCAGACATCTTACCTGAGTCCAACGTGGGGGCAGGAGATAGAGGGGCAGAATCTCTCATTGGTGGACAGCAAAGTTGGGAAAGTTCGACTGCCATCTCATTGGTTGCATCAGTTTCCGACTTCCTCTTCAATGAGCCAATTGCAGGCTTTGCCTGATGCAACAGGAAGAGACAAGTTTTGATTAACACACACACACACACACACACACACACACATCCCAACTCTTTTAGTTTCTAAGAGGGTTACCGTGGTGTTCCCTCCAGTAGAGGCTATAGCGGTGCCGTTGTCCTGGGGGCAGCAGCTTCGGGCCTGTGCCAAAGCCTGGGAGTTTCCTACTGAGCCCTGCCTGGCTCCCACCAGCTGGACTGGGACATGGGGCGGGTGATGGCCCCCCGTGTTGGGCGGGGCCGGGAGGATAGGTGGAGGGTGGCGTGGGGGCAGCTGGACAGGTAAGCGGTGACCCTGTGAGGTTTTGGGCTGTATGTGCACAGGGCCAGAGCTGTGGCTCACCTTGTCCATGTTAGTGTTGGACTGCTGCAGTGGCTGCACCACCAAGGTCTGGGTGTTGACGTTAGTTTTGGGGGCGACTGAACCTATGGGGTAGCCCTGGGAGGAAGTAGGAACGTTGGAGGTGGGGACTAGGATGTGCGTTACCGTAGCAGCAGGGGTAACCGTGGTTACCGCCCGGGCTTGACAAAGGCCTGAGGGGGAGAGGAGGAGCTGGGAGAGAGGGAGCGTGAGAGAGGGGGAGGAGGAGGCGGGAACTGAGGTGGCAGCGGTTGGGGCCATATTCAGCTGGTTTCCAGTCTTGACATTTATACTGGGGAGAGCAGTGGGATGAGTGTAGCTAGTCAGTTTGTTGGCCATTTGTTGCTGTTGCTGCTGGGGTTGTATCTGCTGCTGGGTGTTCTGAGAGAACTGCTGCTGTTGCTGCTGAGGATGCTGTTGTTGTTGTTGACTAAAAGAATAGTTGGCTGATAGAGGGAGAGAGAGAGAGTTTAAAGCATGTTTAAAGTTGGAATGAGAGACAGACAGTTGTTTGCATCTTAGTGGCACACAAATTGATAAAGAATTGTGTCTGCATATTGGAGGCAAAGATAAGTCCTTTCACCTGCGTCTCTCCTGTCTGGAAATTCAGTCTTCACTGCGGCCACTCTGGGAGTGGAGATGCAGTGTAGAGCCAGGTTCTGCACCTGAGAGAGTAAGTAGAGGGAGAGAGAAAATAAGGCAAACAATTAGAAACAATATTATCTGTGCAAAATCGTAATTGCAGACAAATGTTGACTGAAAAGAAATTGCTTCTCATAACAGGAAGTGGTTAATACCTGGTCATTGTCGGATTGGGCATTGGAGGTGGGATGGACTTCCTGTTGCTGCTGTTGTTGCTGAGGCTGTTGCTGTGCAACTGTCGCTACAGCAGCCGTTGCTGTGCCACCAGGCATGAAGATGAGCTGGGAGGCTGCGAGGGGTGCCCTGAGGGAGCGGTTGACCTGTGGGCTCATAGGTCAGAGGTTATTGAATATAAAGATGCTCCTTCTCAATTGACAAAAAAAGTATTCCCCTTGTTCAACTCACTCTCAGGTACATCTGGCCCTGTCCAGCTGAGTTCCCACCCAGCAGCACTGATTGGCTGAGAGCTGATGATGTCACTGATGTGGCAGGGCCGAGGGGGCGGGTATTGGTCATGGTCCCTCCCCCAGAGGCAGTGCTCAGATTGACCTGTGACAAGAGGGAAAATGTTGACGCTGCCATATGTGAGGAATCTCAAAGAAAGCTAAGAAACTGCAATTAAGGATAACAACGCTTGCCATATTTTATTTGAAATATTGACTGTGAAACTTACAGTGGTGGTTGCTTGGGACACACTGTGGTTGGGAGAGTTGGACTGGCGACTAGCAGCGAGTGTGGCCTGAAAGAGAAACACAAAATGAAAGAGGTCAAGAGAAAGTAAAAACTTTGAACGTTGTGACAGTGCAGTGCATTCCTCTGCTTAGTGTTGTGTTATTACCTGTTATGTAAGGGATAACTAACGACGGGTGATGCGTTCTATGGAAAATAATGAATGACGTGGAAGGTGTGTTCCACGATGCGCTAGCGAAGTGACTTTCCACGGGGTTGCATTATTTTCCAGAGAACGCAAAATCCTGAGTTGATTATCCCTTTTATACCATGGCTATAATTTAACACATTTACTGCTAGACATGTGTTCATTTGCCGGTAGAAATGTGTTCAACATCCACTGAAGTAGCTAGCAAGTTTACTAGATAGCTACAGTTGTCTTAGTAAACAAACAAACTTGCTAGTTCAGCTAAGCAAAACATCATACCTAGCTTGCTACTATGAACATCGAATTTAACAATACCAATGCTTTCAATTCAACTTTTGCTTTCAAAAGCAGCTCAAACAGAACATGCAAGAACGAACTACAGCCATTGAATTCTACCGTGTGTTATAGGGAAATAATGCATGCTCTAGAATGCCATTCAAGCCAATCAGAAACAAGTATTCAACAATGCCATGGTATAAATCAAATCTAATTTTATTTGTCACATACACATGGTTAGCAGATGTTAATGCGAGTGTAGCGAAATGCTTGTGCTTCTAGTTCCGACAATGCAGTAATAACCAACGAGTAACCTAACCTATCAATTTCACAACAACTACCTTATACACACAAAGTGTAAAGGAATGAAGAATATGTACATAAAAATATATGAATGAGTGATGGTAGAGAACGGCATAGGCAAGATGCAGTAGATGGTATAGAGCACAGTATATACATATGAAATGAGTAATGTAGGGTATGTAAACATTATATGAAGTGGCATTGTTTAAAGTGGCTAGTGATACATTTTTCCATTGTTAAAGTGGCTGGAGTTGAGTCAGTATGTTGGCAGCAGCCACTCAATGTTAGTGGTGGCTGTATAATAGTGTTATTAACTGTTGTGCTACCGGTTATTGTGTTATTACCTGTTCTATTACCTTTCATTGTGTTATTAGCTGTTGTGTTACATGTTATTATTGTGTTATTACCTGTTCTGTTACGTTATTATTGTGTTACCTGTTCTGTAACCTTTCATTGTGTTACTAACTGTTGTGCTACCTGTTATTGTGTTATTAGCTGTTGTGTTACATGTTATTATTGTGTTATTACCTGTTCTGTTACGTTATTATTGTGTTATTACCTGTTCTGTGACCTTTCATTGTGTTACTGTTGTGCTACCTGTTATTGTGTTATTACCTGTTGTGTTACATGTTATTATTGTGTTATTATCTGTTATTACGTTATTGTGTTATTACCTGTTCTATTACCTTTCATTTTGTTATTAACTGTTGTGCTACCTGTTATTGTGTTATTACCTGTTGTGTTACATGTTATTATTGTGTTATTACCTGTCCTGTGACCTTTCATTGTGTTATTAGCTGTTGTGTTACCTGTTAGTGTGTTATTGCCTGTTCTGTGACCTTTCATTGTGTTATTAGCTGTTGTGCTACCCGTTATTATTGTGTTATTATTACCTGTTGCACGGCAGCCAGGTTGTGAAGCTGCTGGGCACTGTTGATTTGCTGCTGCAGCATGAGCTGCTGGAAGTACTGGGCTGCGTTCGGCTGTCTCTGCAGCGCCTGAAGGGCCTAGAGAGTACAAATCACCACCATCATCCTCAACATCATATTCATTAAGATTAACATCACTTCATTGTTCAAATACACACAAGGTCCAAGGGAAATTTGACTTCCGCTTTTAACCCAACCACTACGAAAGACAGGTATTTTTTGGAGAGGTGCGGGGGGCTGCGACACTGGGCGCCCGGGGAGCTGTTGTGGGGGCTTAAGTGCCTTGCTCCAGGGCACAACTGCAGGCAATGGCATCTAGGATTTGTTACCAGCAACCCAGTATGCACATGGTCTTCTTGACTGGCCATTCCTAGGCAAGGCTAGTCGTTCACCATTGTTTACCTTTATTTAACTAGGCAAGTCATTTAAGAAAACATTCTTATTTTCAATGACGGCCTAGGAACAGTGGGTTAACTGACTTGTTCAGGGGCAGAACGACAGATTTGTACCTTGTCAGCTCGAGGATTTGAACTTGCAACCTTTCGGTTACTAGCCCAACGCTCTAACCACTAGGCTACCCTGCCGCCCCACATTCAGTGCAGACAGTCACCCTATTATCAAAGATAATGATTCACGCAGCAGGCTTTTTAAAATAAATTCACCTGCACAGCTTGCCTCTCATACAGAGACATGTGGGCTATCTGGGGAGGGCGGGTGTTCCCTGCAGACGAAGCATTCCCATTGGTAGAGCCCGTGTTCTGGTCATCACCTGTATCCATGCTCTCTGCACAAAACACAAATGTCAATCAAATCATGCACTAATTTCTTACAGTACTGTCAAATCATTATTTTTTTCTTTCTTATATGAAAATATATACCATAACAATTGCAAAGTAATTGTATTACCTAGAAATCTATATTCACAGTATCACACATTTGACCTCAATAGACCCCTACCTAGTTATCACGTTCTAATCTAGTCTATAAATTAACTGGCCATAACTGCTAAAGCTATATATTGCTGTATGTTTTTGCAGTTGCTATTCTTAGCTAGCGAATGCAATGGGTGAAATTGTCATTAGCGGTAGGAGGCCGGCTGGCTGTCAACAACATGATCGATGACCGAGAGGGATGCAGCCAGAAGGGAACAAGGACTGACAAGAAGTGTGCTCTTCCAAACGTTTAAAACGTTAAAATAGACATTAAAAATTAAGGACAGCCAATTGCGTTTTGATATTAGCTAGCTATATAATTTACTTTCAATGACTGGCAATGTTGAATTCGAACAAAAACTAGGCGAGATCATTGCAGCAACAGTGCATATGGCTAACGTTAGCATTGCTAGCTATTAAGCTAGAGCTAGATAATAAGTTAACCGCAAGACTTTGTGAAATCTTTCTCTTACCTCAATCTCCTGGACCTTTATTTGTATTTTTTTAATATGAAATCCAGCTTTTATCCGTAAACGTTTTAACGCATTTGCTTTGGAAGGAATCTTTGGTGATGTTTTTCAGATTATTGTGTGAAGCAAACAACGATGAGGCAGATGAGAAAAATCCCGCCCCTTCTCTTTCTTTACCGTTCCTTTCCGGCGCCAAAAATTACGTCATTGAGATGCATCAGAGACAGAACAGTAGGCCAATCCAATTATTGCAAGAACTGCGAGCTCTTTAAATTTTAGGTGTCCAAATACCTTAGAAAATGTGGTAGTAATCTTGCTAAGACCAGAAGAGCTGAGGAGGAAAAAGTGATCATTAAGATAACGTCCCTTACTCAGAGGTCCCCAGCAGGCTTCTCGGGGAGGAGAAGATGGAACTGATTGAGTTACAAAATTAACTGGATAATATATATAGATTAAAAGCAGAAGGAGCCTTTATTAGATCTAGGAAAAAATGGATTGAGGAGGGAGAACAGAATTCATCCTATTTCTTTAGACTTGAGAAATTTCACTCTACAAATAACACTATCCATAAGTTAAACATTGATGGTGTTATTACAGATGATGGTGTTATTACAGATGACCCAAAATTAATCGCTACATGTAGCAATTTTTACAGAAAATTGTATAGCTCTAGTACTGTCAGGAATCCACAGATATGTTTTTGACTCACTGAATAATGTTCACGCTATCAGTGATATATAATCTAAACAGTGTGATGAACCCATCAAAGTTTAAGAGATTATAGAGTCTGTCAAACATCTAAAGAACAATAAATCACCAGGTGTTGATGGAATTACATCAGAACTTTACAAATTATTTTCTGAACAAGTAGCTCCCTTCCTATTTGAAGTCTTTTTAGAGAGTATTAAAAACAATGTTCTCCCTCCTACAATGAGTCAGGGGTTAATAACACAGATACCTAAGCCTAAAAAAGAAGTGCTGCTCATCGATAAATGGCGTCCAATTTGTCTTCTTAATAATAACTATAAGATATTAGGCTTACCACTTGCAAAAAGAATTAAAGAAGTCCTGGATGCAATCATTGATGAAACACAGTCTGGCTTTATGAGGAACAGACATATTTCTAACAATATCAGACTAGTATTAGACATACTTGATTACTCAGACCTAATAACCGAGGATAGCTTCATATTATTTTTAGATTTTTATAAAGCATTTGACATAGTAGAGCATCAGTTCCTCTTCCACTCCCTTGAGACTTGGCTTTGGGGATTTTTTCTGTAAGGCTATTAAGACACTCTATACAAATGGTAACAGCTCTATCAAATTGAAATATGGCACCTCACCTAGATTTGAGTTAAAGAGAGGAATTAGGCAAGGTTGTCCTATCTCTCCATTACTGTTTTTATTGATCACCCAACTTCTTACAAATTCTTTAAATAATAGTCCTGTACAAGGTATTTCCATAGCTGGTAAAGAAATTATTATAAGCCAGCTGGCTGACGATACTACACTTTTTCTGAAAGACGCTAACCAAATTCACATATCGATCAATGTGATACAATCCTTTTCTAAAGCATCTGGTCTATATCTTAACATTAATAAATGTGAACTCATGGCTGTCAAAGATTGTGTGACACCTTCATATTATCGTTTTCCAGTAAAAGAACTTACATACTGTATTTAGGTATAACCATTACAAAGGATCAGATGTCTAGAGGCTAACTAAATTTTAACCCTCTTATTAAAAAAACCCAGAAGAAGCTAAATCAATGGCTACAGAGGGACTTATCTTTAAAAGGAAGAGTCCTAATAACCAAGGCTGAAGGTATCTCTAGACTAACATATGGCGCTCTATCTTTATATCTTGACAGTAAAATAAGCAAGGAGATAGATGCTTTTCAACTTTCTGTGGAGAAACCGTACCCATTACATTAGGAAAACTGTTGTAATGAACACTTATGAGAATGGTGGGCGGAATTTTCTGGACTTTACTACCTTAAATAATACTTTTTTAAGATCAATTGGATAAAACAATTCCTAAGAAGACCCACTTCTATGTGGAATTTTATTTCTCATCATGTCTTCTCTACTGTTGGTGGCCTTAACTTCATGTTGGTTTGCAATTATAATATTGACAAAGTTCCAGTGAAAATCTCTGCTTTTCATCAGCAGGTTTTCTTGTCATGGTCCTTCATTTATAAGCATAATTTTTCTCCACACAGATATTATATATGGAAAAATCGGGATATATTGTATAAGAATTGTTATTTGTTTTTAGAATATTGGTTCCGAAATAATATCCTATTGGTGAGCCAACTGGTAAATGCAGAGGGTCTTTTACTCAGTTATAAGGGATTCTTATCACTTTACAAGGTCCCTGTAACACCTAAAGATTTTCCAATTGTTTTAGATGCCATTCCCTCAGGTGTTGCTTTATTATTCAGGAACGTGTCAAGACCTGACCCTCAGAACCTATCTTCCATTGACCCTGTTGACTCATCAGTAGGAAAGATTTGTTTCTTTTTTGGTCCATTCAACAACAGAGCGATACGAACCTTGTTTCAGCAGGATGTTGTATCTATACCTTCTGTCATGCCTTATTGGAATGGATTTATTGATAATATCTGTTGGAAAAAAGTTTGGATGTTGCCACACACATACCTAATTGTTAACAAAATGAAGGAAGTTTCCTTTAAAATTATTCATAAATATTATCCTGCCAACCACTATATGAAGAAGTTTGAGGAAAACATCAACTCAAATTGTTCCTTTTGTAATGACCACCCAGAAACAGTGTTGCATCTTTTTTGGCATTGTATACAGTGGGGCAAAAAAGTATTTAGTCAGCCACTAATTGTGCAAGTTCTCCAACTTAAAAAGATGAGAGAGGCCTGTAATTTTCATCATATGTACACTTCAACTATGACAGACAAAATGAGAAAAGAAAATCCAGAAAATCACATTGTAGGATTTTTAATGAATTTATTTGCAAATTATGGTGGAAAATAAGTATTTGGTCACCTACAAACAAGCAAGATTTCTGGCTCTCACAGACCTGTAACTTCTTCTTTAAGAGGCTCCTCTGTCCTCCACTCGTTACTTGTATTAATGGCACCTGTTTGAACTTGTTATCAGTATAAAAGACACCTGTCCACAACCTCAAACAGTCACACTCCAAACTCCACTATGGCCAAGACCAAAGAGCTGTCAAAGGACACCAGAAACAAAATTGTAGACCTGCACCAGGCTGGGAAGACTGAATCTGCAATAGGTAAGCAGCTTGTTTTGAAGAAATCAACTGTGGGAGCAATTATTAGGAAATGGAAGACATACAAGACCACTGATAATCTCCCTCGATCTGGGGCTCCACACAAGATCTCACCCCGTGGGGTCAAAATGATCACAAGAATGGTGAGCAAAAATCCCAGAACCACACGGGGGGACCTAGTGAATGACCTGCAGAGAGCTGGGACCAAAGTAACAAAGCCTACCATCAGCAAGGGAATTGAAGATGAAACGTGGCTGGGTCTTTCAGCATGACAATGATCCCAAACACACCGCCCGGGCAACGAAGGAGTGGCTTCGTAAGAAGCATTTCAAGGTCCTGGAGTGGCCTAGCCAGTCTCCAGATCTCAACCCCATAGAAAATCTTTGGAGGGAGTTGAAAGTCCGTGTTGCCCAGCAACAGCCCCAAAACATCACTGCTCTAGAGGAGATCTGCATGGAGGAATGGGCCAAAATACCAGCAACAGTGTGTGAAAACCTTGTGAAGACTTACAGAAAACGTTTGACCTCTGTCATTGCCAACAAAGGGTATATAAAAAAGTATTGAGAAACTTTTGTTATTGACCAAATACTTATTTTCCACCATAATTTGCAAATTAATTCATAAAAAATCCTACAATGCGATTTTCAGGATTTTTTTTTCTCGTTTTGTCTGTCATAGGTGAAGTGTACCTATGATGAAAATTACAGGCCTCTCTCATCTTTTTAAGTGGGAGAACTTGCACAATTGGTGGCTGACTAAATACTTTTTTGCCCCACTGTACATGTAAGAAAACTGATTTATAATTGAACACATTTATGAAAATCTTACACTATTGTGGAGAGATGTACTGCTTGGATTCTTTACCTATGATAGAAATAAGCTGAAACATTTTTATGGCATTAATTTCATTATTCTTTTGGCCAAATGTCATATTCACAAATGTACATTTACAAACAAACACCACATTTTCTTACCTTACAAAAAGACATTGAACTATATTTTATGACAATGAAATACTCTACTAACAAAAAAGCTGTTAGAATAATAAGTGTCTGTATGTATTTCTGTACAGCACTTTTCAGCTGATGTAAGAAGGGCTATATAAATACATTTGATTTGATTATTAAGTTAAGGTCCTTGTGTAATGTGATATTGTACCCCCTAGCCCAATTGTCCTTTGTATATTATTTATATATACTTGTGTTCCCACATGTACTTCCTGTATTGATTTGTTGTTCATAAAAAATATAAATAAAATAAAAAAGCAGTAGGCCAATCCAAAATCGACTCCTAGACCCTACAACCCATGCACTTGTGGAGCTCGAAGACGATTTGACAGGTGTTAGTAATATGGCAATAGCTCCACATTGCCCTCTGATAGTCTCTGAATAAGTTTCACCATATTGCTTACACCGGTCAAATCCTCTCTTATACAGTAATGTGGATGCTACCATGATTACGGATAGTCTTGAATGAATCGTGAATAATGAGTCAAAAAGTTAGACGCACAAATAGCATACCCCCAAGACATGCTAACATCTCACACCATGACAATAAGAGGGGAGGTTAGCATTTTTTTTGGTGGGGGGGGTTGATATTTGTGCGTCTGTAACTTTCTAAATCATCATTATTCAAAATTCATTCAGGACTATCCGAAATCATGGTAGTATCCACATTAATGTAGAAGTGTTTAGAGACATATCCTATTATTATTTACAATAAAAGTGACTCCAAAATGACACAATACATTATTTAGCATTCATTTCTATTGGGCATAAAATGATCAGAAACACAACCAAAACAAACAGAAAATGCATCTAACAAGTTTGTAGTCACAAGCTTGATGTAATCATTGCGTGCGAGGAATATGGGACCAAATACTAAACTTTTGACTACTTTAATACACATAAATGAATTTATCCCAATACTTTAGGTCTTCTAAAAGGGGGGACTATGTACAAAAGTGTGGTAATTTCTAAACGGTTCACCAATATGGATGAAAATACCCTCAAATTAAACCTGACAGTCTGCACTTTATTGTATCATTTCAAATCCAAAGTGCTGGAGTGAAGAGCCAAATCAAAAAATGATCACTGTCCCAATACTTTTGAAAATCACTCTTTTTTATACTTGTGTGTCAGTAAAGTTTATTGTTTTGCCTACCTATTTCAGTGATTAAGAAGGTCTACTTTGCTATTTTATACAACATAAAAGGGAAAAATGTGTAATCTTTATAATTTCAGCCAGTAGTTTTGAAAGTAGAGCTCACGAGCCAAAACAGGTCCCCGAGAATAACGTCATCCATTTCGTATGGTATTTTACATCCTGCAAAATTATTTTTTCCTGCAATTCATGTGATGTTACAAATTCCAATTTCTACGATATGTTACAAATTTGTAACTGCTTTAGGGCTCATTCAATATCTTTAACTGCTCTGGAAAAAGATTGATGTATGTTTTGTGTTTCTTTTATTTGTAGTCATTGTTGTTGATATTAGAGGCATTTTTATCAGAAAGAATGAAATTTGATGTAATTTCTTTTTTTGCATCAATAGGTCCACACCACTTTACATTGGGAGTTGGCTCTTTTAGGCATATGCCAATGATTACACCACTGTCATGGAGAAAAGAAACTGACAAGAGTGAGAGAGGATATTGTGAAATAGTGGGCTGGCAGATCCCAGTCTTCTCTACTTTGAGGTTTGTCTGATTGTGAGTCACTTCATCAAACTGGTCTTTCTTTTTATTTTCCATTTCCATCCACTACAGAGGCTAGAGTTTCTGACTGTAACTCTGGCCAACATTACAGGCTTCCACATGAGATCGTAGCTTTGGCAGAGGAGTAAGAATGGGAAACAGAGGAGTGAAGGAGCGACAGACAAGGGGAAAAGGAGGTAGTGGGGAATGAGGTGAAGAATTAAGATCTCCAGTTAAGGGGAAGAGGAGGGGGAATAGGGCAGAAAGATGTGCTCTAGGTCAGGAAAATATTGGAGGAGAGGGTCCAAAGACCGGTGTTGGAAAGGGGGGAGGCAGAGTAGGAGCAGCATGGAGTAAATACAGAGAGGGGGAAGATGCAGGTGCAAGAACAGAGCTAGTAATCAAATCAGTTATAAGTGTCACAAATGGAACAGAAAATGTTAGAGAGAATGGAAAGGTCGAAGGGATAGAAAATGGAGAAGAACTCAAAGTAAGGGACAGAGGTCCAGGGAGACGAGGGAGAGGAGGAAGGAGAGGAAGGAGGGTGACTGCAAATAGAGACGGTCTAGGCCAGGGAGATGTAGAACCAGTAGAACTGAAGATAGACAAGAGAGGAAGAGTGAACAGAGGGGTGGGTGGGAGAGGTAATGGAGGTTTGGGTGTAAGAGGTGGAGGGAGAGATGGATTGGGAGAAGGGAGTGAGAATGAGGTAGGACAGAGAGTAGATAGCGCTGTGGTTGGTGGAAGACCAGGAGAAGACTCACATCTAACCCAGCAGGACTACCTCCAGCTGATGAAATCACTGAGCGTCAGGCTCCCTGAAGGTGTCCTGACCCCACAGGTGATTGAGCTGGCTAACATGGAGAGCAGCATCCAGGATGCCCAGGCCATCATCCCAGACCTGGAACACTTTAACATCCGGTTCAAAGCCGTTCCTCGACTGGGCTGCCGGGAGGTTAAACACTTTCTGGCCATGAAAAGGGACAGCCAGGTCCTTCAAATCACAAAACTCCTCTTCTTTGACCAAGAGGATGATGAAGAACAGCGTAGGAAACACTGGAGGGGGAACAAGACCAACACAGGCCGAGGGTTCAGGCTGAGGAATAGGTACATGGGTGATACGGCTGTCTCAACACCGGCTATGTACACCAGTGCCACCAGGAGTTGGCCTAGGTTGGAGGTGTGGGGGGGTGTCTTCGATAGTGACTAAAGGAACCAGAGTGAATGTGAAAGACATTGAGAGCAAAGAGTATTGTGACGAGTCAGTGTTTTGGAGGAACGGAGTGTCACCCGGGCCTCGGAGGTTCGGTATGTTCTTCCAGAATGAAGCAGACGAGTTGGAAATGCTCAAGTTCTTTCATGAGCTGGGAGAGGGCAGGCCAGGTGGAACCAGGACAGCATCATACACCAAAGGCAACAAGGTGGAGTATGGATTCCTCAGCGGAAGGTTGGACTTCCTGGCCCAAATCCAGACGGACAATTCTGAAAAAAAACGGATAAGCTGCTGAAAAGAAGAAACGTGAACAGCTCGTGATCGAATGCAAAAGCATGGTTGCCAACATGGTCGGGAAACTGGTCACTACAATTCCCAACAGTAACCAGTACAACTACCAGGTCCAGACCTACATGTACATTCTGAATAGGGAGGGGGAGGTAGAAAAGTGTTCTCAGATGAAGAGAGCAGTGATGATTGTGAGACACTACCACCAGGGAGGGGACCCTCCCAGGGACTTCCACTGGAGTTACCTGCAGATAGAGCCCTCTGTCCAGGCTGAGATAGACAAGCTGAGGGCCCTACTCCAGGTGGAGGTGTTGGCTTGCTACTTAGCCCTCCTCAACCTCATCTTCCAGAGGGAAACTAAACCTCAATAACTGTGATTTTTATTATTAATTAGGTAGTATGATTATGTCTAGTCTATGACTTATTAAACTGGAAAGAAAATAATAAATTAAGATTATCTAGATCATGTTTATATACTGGGTGGTTCGAGCCCTGAATGCTGATTGGCTGAAAGCTGTGGTATATCAGACCGTATACTACTGGTATGACAAAAAAAAAAACTTTTTACTGTTCTAATTACATTGGTAACTAGTTTATAATAGCAATAAGTCACCTTGGGATTTTTGTGGTACAGTATTTGACCAATATACCACAGCTAAGGGCTGTATTCAGGCACTCTGCGTTGTGCCGTGCATTAGAACAGCCCTTAGCAGTGGTATATTGGACATATATCACACCCCCTCAGGCCTTATTGCTTAAATATAAATCATATTTTTCAGTACATACAGAGAGCAGTTGTTTAAAAATATATTTATTATGTTTTACATTGTTTTGCTTAGGGAGTTAATTGCCCCTGCAAACACGCCAGCACACTAAAACTTGTCATACATGAGAATCAGAACTGTAATAAAACACTTAATTCATATTTAATTTGATGCAAAAGCGCAAAACAAACTAAGCAAATTCTCTTTTACTCTTCTGCAAGTACAAATAGCACCACAAACTAAAGCCAAAGTCAGAACTGACCAAATCCATTGAACCCAGACCTGGTTTAGTTCTGATCCATTTCACCACATCTCATCGGGGCCTGTTGTCCTGGGTCAGGTCTAACTAATGCCATCTTTCAGGTCTTGATTGAACTAAGCGAGTGCCATGGGCTAAGTTTTTTTGTTCTTAAAACACCACAAAGAAGCAAAAACAAAATTAAAAAAAACATTCACCCACATGTCACAGATAGTACATGTGTATTTTTCATGATTATATAAATTACTTAAGTTCCTCCATTTTACTGTTGTTACACACAAAGTGCCTTCTGAAGGACCTGTTCAATCACAGCATTATATTACAAAATCATCATCAATGTCCTCAGTATCATTAATACTGCGTTCATAACCAAGTGAGAAGGTGGCATTTACCACATATGACCGGGAATAACCCACTTGAACACCGTTCCAACTGGTAATTACTAGTGGGAAACTTGTCTATCATCCCTGAGCTCTGACTTCTCCCTCATGGTGACCTCTGACGTCACCTATAAGAAAATTACCTCGATAACAGCATTTCTGGCTGTTAAATGCAACAAAGCATTATTTATAAAAAGTAATCTGTTAATATGGTTTTTGAACACTGTAATTTGTTGACAAGCGTGAAAGCTGTACTTTTAATTTACAGTTGACGCCACTTGTTGGCCATTAGCCAATCAGCGTTTCCCAACGAATTCAAAGAACGTAAAACGTATCCAACTGGTATTTACGACTTCACAACTGGTAATTACCACCTTCCCACTTGGTAATGAACACAGCATAATAGTAGGCTACTACTCAGTACCATGGTTTGGGGTCAATGCCATTTCAATTTTGTCAACATAGGAAGTGAACTAATGGGAACAAAATTAAAATGTAATTGGTTCCAACCCTACTCTTCAAATAGCTAAGGAAAACGTATAACGGGTCAGAAGTACATTTTGGTCAAGACCCAGTCAGCATCCTACTCTAAAATAGCAACACAGAGTAAATGTGTATGTCTAGCAGTGCATTGGTTGAAATGGCTCTGTACTGTAGTCCAACTTAATTTGAAGGTCGTTATTCAATATTTTTACCCATTCGTAAAATGTAGGCTAAGTGATATTGTGTTTATTTCTTTCTTAACAATAGTAAACATATCTAACCGTTTTAAATGTAATCCATTTATTACAATGACCTGTAAGCATATAAATCGTGATCAAAAGCCTGCTTTATCACTTACTGTGATATTACTATGTAAAAATTATTCTAAGCAATGTATAAGCAGACCTTCAAATAAAGTGTGACCTATGAGTCAGTACACAGCCATCAGCTACTGAAACAAACTGGATGGGAGTGTTAGAAACTGTTCCTATGGTTGCATTTTGTCAGCACTAACACGTCAGTCATGTAGAAAGGCCTTACGGTTTCCACTAGATAACACAGTCACAAAGTCAAAATTGGCTCTATCGTGAAAATTCATGAAAACAAAATTGTGCTTTTGGTCTCAATTTAAAGGTCAGGGTTAGGCATCAGGTCATCAGTTTGGTTAAGGTTAGTTAGGTTTAAAAGAAAATGTAGAAATAGGTGGGGTTCATGACTTTGTGGCTGCATTAACTAGTAACAACACCTTGTATTGTGCCAGCTGAACCAGATGTAACAGAGTCCGTTAAAGACGTCACTCTCCATCCAGAGGTGGCCACTCCAGGTCATGAAAGGAAAAAAAGAGTATCCAGGTTTTTGTTGCCACCTCCAAATAATGACGCCTGGGCCATGCAAACCAGGGCAGGTGACTTACCATCTAATATAATGAACTAAGTGTTTAGGAATCATAGATGTCGCAAATCCTCCAGCCTTCCATAAACTGGTGTGCCCACCTCTAAACTCATCCCTGAAACTGTCAAAATGAACTAGGATGACGTTGCGCATAGACACTGAACTGAGGTCAGTTTTATGTTTCTCCGGACTTGGAGAGAATAAGTGATGATCCTAGATCTGTGCCTAAGGGCAATATCTATCCGAAGCGTCAAAAGCATCACGTGGGATAGATCCCTCCCACTACTGACATCAGATCACATGGGAAGCAAGTGGTCATCCCTCTCTTCTGGCTCCTCCTCTGGCTCTGTGGACACACCCCTGTATGTGGGAGGTTCCTCTTCGGGGCCCTGTGTCCTACACACGACATTACATCCATCCTGAGGGTGAGGGAGAGAGAGTGAGAGTTATGACTGACCAGCCAATCCCAGCCCTCAAAAGAACAGCTAAGTGCCCTCAAGTAACGCATAATTGTGGCCTTCAACATAGACTCTGAATCCCAAATCAACCCATATACCCTCCAACAGACCCCAAATCCCAAATCAACCCATATACCCTCCTTCAACATAGACCCTGAATCCCAAATCAACCCATATACCCTCCAACAGACACTGAATCCCAAATCAACCTAAACACCTTCCAACCTAAACACTCGTAGGGGATAGGGTTTGGGATTGTACCAGAGAGATATGTGACGTCCATAGTCTCACGTCAGATAGTTCAGTGCAGACGGCCGTTGCGTTATCTGATAACTCGCAAACACTCATGGCATAGCTAGAAAGAAGCTTGAAAATGTTACCAAGGTGACATCGTCCACTAAACCCCCTTTCATCCTCAAAAGAGTCAGAGTTAATCTTTCCAAAAACAATAAACCCGTAGCTAATATTGATGTTTTTTCATGAGCAAATCTTCACTAGCTAGGTATTTTGTGGTGGTAGAATCAGTATTTATGAAATTTGAAATGTGCACAGAAATTTGCTAGCTAGCTCGTGTCTGCTTACTGAACCAGTCTCAAATCAATCCATATGAAATGAAAGGCAGGAATGCTAACAACACCAGTTCACACATTCCATGCTGAATACTCCCTCTAGCTAGCGCAGTGAAGTTCCAGCTAATGGACAAATTCGTTTTCATGATATCTGTTCTGCCGTGATTAGCGCGGCGAGTTCTACAGCACAGATGACTGCTATCTGCGACATTATCAAGTTGGCCAAATGTTCCAAAGTAGCGAGGCACAGTGCCGTCTGTCCGAATCAGATACATGCTGATTTCTGAGAACAGTCCCAGAACTTTGCTGCCGTACTTCATCAACAAGCTGGCAAACTAGATACTGTATGGCCATTCAAACAAGCTTGCACTGGGCTGCTAGCTGGAGCAAGTTTGCTCAGCTGACCGAGCAGGATTTGCCGTAGTAGCCAGCACATCATCGCTACCAAGAGAGGAGTGATTTTCAGAATTAGCTATTAGTGTTAGGCGGATGAACAAAATCTAGATTTTTTTCGATTAGGTCCACGTCCTATAAGACAGATCGGTTGAGGGACGAGCTTCACGTAGTAGTGACGCCACCTGACGTGAGACAGTGATGTGACTTCTACAAACACTCACCGCTGCCAGGTTGCCAACCTGCGTCCAGAAGACATAGTTGGGGAACTGCTGCAACCCTTTGGCCCCGACAATCAACCGCTGGTAGAGGAATCCACAAATGAGGTACACTGACAAGAGGACGAACCCACTGGGACAGAGGAATGAATAACATTTTTAAAAAAGGTGTCAAATCCCCAGTTGGAAACCCATCCCATTAACTGACATATGAACAAACATCACAATGAATCACAGGGATAATTATTTTGGTGTTATGTGGTGTTAAGCGTTGAGGAAATAAGAGACCATTATTATAATGAATACCAATAAATATGTAAATATGATCCGTTTTGCTTGATCTTGCAGCTTTGTTTGGGAAAAGTCTGAGTATTTCTGTAGTCACTGGAATGTGTGTAATCAGGAAGGATGCATAATCTTAGTACTAACATTATGAGTATTATGGAGCCTGCACTGAGCTGGGATGGCAGAGCAGGACAGACCGCACTGGAGTCCAGTTCAAACAGATAGAAACAGTCCGTGTCCCTCTCCCTCTCCTCCAACACCACTTCCAGCTTCCCCTAAGAGATACATGGGGAGAGTGAGAGAAAGAGAGGAAGACAGAGGTTTGAGCAAGAGGGAGGACGATAGGAGGGGATGTAGAGAGGTGTGCATCAGTGTGTGACAGGGAGAGAGGCATGACAAATCACCACACCACAGTGATCTATAGACATTGAAGAATACGGACCAAACCCTCCCTCCCCTCTCTCACCATTTCCACTCCTCTGTTGCAGGAGATCATGACGATGGCCTTCCTCATCTCCTTGGAACAGTGGGTGTCATACTTTGTGCCGTTGCTGTAGATCAACATCACCCAGTCACCTGTAGGGGGTGATGGGTAGCAGAGAGCGAGAGAGATGCAAGGGGAGAGAGAAAGGGCATCACTATATCTGGTCATGCTAGAGCTGACTTACAGAGATACTATAATATAACACACTGATACGACCGCCACATGACTTTTTCAAAAGAAAAGATATAGAACCTGGACATTCTTACTTCCTCCGATAGCCTGTGTTGCAGTGTACAGGCCAAGCACGGTCTCAAGTTTTTTCTCGGTATGGTCGATCTGAACGAGTCCCGCTCCTACCGTTTTCCCCACATCCCCACACACCTGGAACTGGTATGTGTAGTTCTCCATGTTGCTTGTCGTCTCCACAGAGAAACTGTAACCAAGGGAACCGTGAAAAAAAACTGAGGTAACGTTACCTTGTATAAGTGTTACGTGTGATGTTACATGAGTGATGTACACTAAAAGTAACACTCTGGAAAATGAAAACTACGGGAGTTTCCAAGCTTAATGTGGCCTCATGACTGCTGAACAATAACCCTTTTATACCATCATGCAAAGCTAATTTCTGTGACAGCTGACAAAGTATAATTTCATCTCCACAAGCAATGGACGTCAGTGTGCGTGGTCTTACTTTTTTGCTGATAAACACTTGCTTTGATACCCCTCACCTGGTAAAGCAATAGGATATACCACAGATATTTATATTTCTTCCATTTCTAAAATGGTCATTCCTTACGTCTTGTTAGTGAGCGGTTCTAGAAGACTGAGGACCTTCCGTTCTGCCGGGGACTTAGAGAACAGCTTACACCTCTTGGTGTCGTCACTGGCCTGGCCTCCACACACCAACAAGACCAGCTGAACAGCCAGAACTAATAGCCGCACAGACGTTGCTGTGTGTGGGGGTGACATGGACACCTGGGGGAAATATATAATGGTACACGATTAAAATAATATACTTAGTAAGGCTTATTTGGTGTTTCACTGCATGACTGATTCATTGCCTAACCAATTCATTTGACACAGTGACACTGATAAAAGCATTAAACAAGTGCTGCACTTTTAACGTTGTAGGACTACTGAGAAAAAACACCTGCCTTGTGATATTTACAATGATTGTACAAAACATTAGGAACATGTGCTCTTCCCATTACATACTGACGAGGTGAACGCTATGATATTGATGTCCCTTATTGATGTCACCTGTTAAATCCACTTCAAATCAATATAGTAGGAGGGGATAAGACAGGTTAATGAAGGATTTTTAAGCACATGGATTGTGCCATTCAGAGAGTGAATGGGCAAGACAAAAGATTTAAGTGCCTTTGAAGGGGGTATGGTAGTACCGGTTTGAGTGTGTCAACAACTGCAACGCTGCTGGGTTTTTCCACGCTCAAAAGTTCTCTGTGTGTATCATGAATGGTCCATCACCCAAAAGGACATCCAGCCAACTTCACACAACTGCGGGAAGCACTGGAGTCAACATGGGCCAGCATCCCTGTGGAACGCTTTCGACATCTTGTAGAGTCATGCCCCCAATGAATTGAGGCTGTTCTGAGATGGGGGGTGCAACTCAATATTTGGAAGGTGTCCTATTGTTTTGTGCACTGTCACTATTTCTGTGATTCCTAAGAAAGAGACACATCTCATGAGCAAGTAGGCCTACCATGATATAACTCTACTACAACAGCGAGTCAGACCATATGAACTCTGACTGGTAAAATGACGCAGCAAAGCTGCTTTGAAAAATGGTGCGTTCAAGAGCACTGGGAACTCGGAAAAATACCAAGTCAAATCATGACGTCAGTGATCTACAACTCGGAAAGTCGGAGCTCTAGAAAAAGGCCCCAGTTGTAGTTCCCGAGTTGGAATTAGGAGGACAGTTTAAAAAAAATAACGATCAGAGCTCGTTTCTTCCCCTCAGTTCCCAGTTGTCGCGAACGCTCAGAAGTTGGACATTTCCGAGTTCACAGTTGTTTTAAACGCGGCATAACATCTGTTTGCAGGAGGAAATGAAACTATCCCGCCATCTTGACTTGCACACCCCTGACCTAAGGTGCATTCAGGATGGTTTCTGCAACGTTCCGTGAGCACTCAAGGCAAGACTGTCGAAGATAAACTGAACACCGTGGTAGATGCCGTAAATCATTGCGAAATAGATGATAAAGCCGTAATTAACAAGCAGCTGTCATGTAACTTTTGAATTTTTTTAGAACGTTATCTTACGCATCCTGAATCCAACCCTAGCCGCGGCTGATACTGTAACACAAACAACTTTTAGACATACCTTCATTCCGAAAAGATGTAGCCAGCTATTCCGAAGTGTAGGTTGGGTTAGGTTCAAATGGCTACAACCTAGCTGATCAAGTAGCTAGCAAAAACAAGCTAAATTGGACACTGTGTCCTCCGTTTTGTCTTGCAAATGCAACAGACTAACACCTGGTAATCAATTTCGATCACGCACAATTACGAAATCATGTTCGTTAACATTCCGCTATAAAATGTACTTTAAAGTAAACGATTTATGCTATAAAATCATTATACAGCGTCTAGCGTTACTTTGTGAGATGCGGAAGTGGAACTAAATAAGGAAACGCATGTGACGAGCAAAGATTTAACTAAACCAAGATAGACCATAGCTTGTCGTTTCAAATGGTATCAAATGAGTCGTAGTGTGCAGAACAAGCAAGGAGGTAGGCAGAGCCAAGCACGCGCTAGCGATATCCTATTGGCGAGTTCTAGTATACATCTGCATATTTACGTTAGGGAACGCCTACTCTGTGAAGTGCGTGTGTGCAATAACTCAATCGCTTTTGCACTCCTAAACAGCGCGATTAAATAAAAAGAATTGAGCAAGGTACCACGTTCATCTGTACAAATAAGAGTATAAACAAACAATAGTATAAAGTATAAACACCATGGGACCACGCAGCCGACATACCGCTCAGAAAGTAGACGCGTTCTGTCTCCTTGAGATGAACGTACTTTGGTGCGAAAAGTGAAAATCAATCCCAGAACAACAGCAACGGACCTTGTGAAGATGCTGGAGGAAACAGGTACAAAAGTATCTGTTACGTTTGTATTTGAGTGTGTGTGTTTCAGGAGATGGCATCCTGAAATTCTCCCCAAGCAGCTGATTGGTCGGCCCCAATTGATGATTGGAGAGCTGACCCCGCCCCCTCGTCAAGGCGCAGCTGTCTCCAATTACCAATGCCTTCTGAAGCTATCAAAGCCAGTGTTCTGTTGTTCAGGAGAGAGAGATGATAGGCAGGCAGGGATCATTGCTGAGAGAGGAGGTTGATGGTTATAGCATGTTGGTCGTTGGTATGTACTGTGTTAGTTGTTGCTGGGAGCAGTTGGTATGTTCTGTGTGAGATTGTTACTCAGATAGAGCTTATTTGATGTCCTTTGTTTCTTAGTTTGTTTGAGATATTGTGATATTGGGGAAGGGGAAGGCACCTAGGGAGTGCTTAGGCAAGAGGCCCGTGGGCATACATATACCCGTAGTATATTCACTGTCTAGGCACACTAGGTAAGACCTGGACGGACCACCCCCTGTATTTTGGTTAGTGCACCAGGTGGTGTTAATTTAGGTAAGTAGTGGGTAGGCAGGTTAGATAGGAGAGGGGGAGCTTTGATATTTACTTTCTTTGCTTTGGTTCCGTCCAGCCCCTTTTCCCCATATTACTGTGTAAAGGAAATAAATCCTAGTAAGCGGTCAATTCTGCTTTTTGTCGTCCTTTCTCGCACCTACAGTTCATACCTATTTCACTTCGCGGGGAGTTGAGTTGCAGCAGGGTGTTGCGTTCCCTCTTCACAGAGGTGTGCGTAACAGTATCTATATCCACTGTAAAACGAGTCCTATATCGACATAACCTGAAAGGCCGCTCAGCAAGGAAGAAGCCACTGCTCCAAAACCGCCATAAAAAAGCCAGACTACGGTTTGCAACTGCTCATGGGGACAAAGATCGTACTTTTTGGAGAAATGTCCTCTGGTCTGATGAAACAAAAATAGAACTGTTTGGCCATAATGACCATCGTTATGTTTGGAAGAAAAAGGGGGAGGTTTGCAAGCCGAAGAACACCATCCCAACCGTGAAGCACGGGGGTGGCAGCATCATGTTGTGGGGGTGCTTTGCTGCAGGAGGGACTGGTGCACTTCACAAAATAGATGGCATCATGAGGAAAGGAAAATGATGTGGATATATTGAAGCAACATCTCAAGACATCAGTTACCGGCTGTCACAATCTCTGTACATTCAGCACAAACCCCTCTGGATGTAGCACTCAACAGTGCATCCCACTTGTAACCAGCTGTTTTGTCTTGATGTTCTTCTTTATCAAAGCTACCGCAACGCTTTTCCATTTCAAACAACACGCTCTCTTTCTCCTGATTCCTCGTTTCCCTTGCTGTGAAGCAGCACAGTAGTGGTCATGTTCCTCCTTCGACGGTTTCACAACCCTGTCAGCTGATTTGGGAATTTGTAGTTGGGAAGTTCTTGGGAAGTTTGGAATTGAAACGCTCGCCATTCTCTCGTGTTTTCCCATTACTTTAGCCAGTGTAAATCTGTGAAACGGCATTGATGGCTACAGCAATACACAGCTTCAAATTTTATGTCAAATGTGCTGAATACAACAGGTGTTGTTCACCTTACAGTGAAATACTTACTTACAAGCCCTTAACCAACAATGCAGTTTTAAGAAAAATAACTTAAGTAAAAAATTCAAGTAACAAATAATTAAAGAGCAGCAGTAAAATAACAATAGCGAGGTTATATACGGGGGCATTTGTACAGTGTCAATGTGCGGGGTCACCGGTTAGTCGAGGTAATATGTACATGTAGAGTTAAAGTGACTATGCATAGATAAACAGAATAGCAGAAGCTTAAACGTGTGTGTGTGGGGGTGTATAGGATGATATAGGTTATAAAATACAATCATTTTGTCCGTCTTTATTTACTTAAGTCATTAGGCATTTTATAAATAACATGTTTAAGGCCTGAATGGACCAGTCATGTGCATCATCACACAGATCAGAGGTCTGATAGCATACACACAGTTTAAAACAGGAGAGATGTTTGATGTAGGGGGAAGTCACAAGGATGTCTATCATGGCTGAATGTGTCACTAAATTCAAGATGATGACCATTCTTTCCACTCTTCAGAGGAACCTCAACTCAGCTGACAGTGAAATAACTACATCAAGCTCACAATGATATAGACAAAAGTATGTTCCAGGATCAACAATGTTTCTTCACTGATCACTGTGTGGAGTGGTGATGGTGATATAGCCCAAACCTGTTTTCTCTGATTGTCACTGTAACCTAATTAGCATCATCCTTCATGCATTTACATGAAAGGATTAGAGGTAGCCCACCACTTCATTTATTGGTTTAAACAGAGTGCATGCACTCTAGGTATGTTTGATCTTGGGATGAGGGTACAATAGGATTATCTAGAGGTGGAAGAGGCAGATGTGAAAATACAGTTTCTTCTCCACAAATATTTTGCAACAGACTTGATGAATATTTTCATCATTCAATTGCCATTGATTGCTGTCTCCCATCCTGAGGGGGTGTAGCTTCCCTCCACTCTGACACCCCACCCTCATCGAACCCCAGCCCAGAAAATACCAGCGGAAAGGAGCATTACAATACATCTATCTGACACGTTATCTTATGGGTTTACATTATTTAGTGATCTTATAGATTCCAGTAATTCCTCATGAATAATAAAAAGACTGTTTACATACTTAAATCATTGGTATTTGTAATGACTTGGGCCCCAAGGTTTCCTAATCATGTCACGTGGTCTGGGTAAACTCAGCTGCACTGACAGTACAGCTGACATATATATACACTGCTCAAAAAAATAAAGGGAACACTTAAACAACACAATGTAACTCCAAGTCAATCACACTTCTGGGAAATCAAACTGTCCACTTAGGAAGCAACACTGATTGACAATACATTTCACATGCTGTTGTGCAAATGGAATAGACAACAGGTGGAAATTATAGGCAATTAGCAAGACACCCCCAATAAAGGAGTGGTTCTGCAGGTGGTGACCACAGACCACTTCTCAGTTCCTATGCTTCCTGGCTGATGTTTTGGTCACTTTTGAATGCTGGCGGTGCTTTCACTCTAGTGGTAGCATGAGACGGAGTCTACAACCCACACAAGTGGCTCAGGTAGTGCAGCTCATCCAGGATGGCACATCAATGCGAGCTGTGGCAAGAAGGTTTGCTGTGTCTGTCAGCGTAGTGTCCAGAGCATGGAGGCGCTACCAGGAGACAGGCCAGTACATCAGGAGACGTGGAGGAGACCGTAGGAGGGCAACAACCCAGCAGCAGGATCGCTACCTCTGCCTTTGTGCAAGAAGGAGCAGGAGGAGCACTGCCAGAGCCCTGTAAAATGACATCCAGCAGGCCACAAATGTGCATGTGTCTGCTCAAATGGTCAGAAACAGACTCCATGAGGGTGGTATGAGGGCCCGACGTCCACAGGTGGGGGTTGTGCTTACAGCCCAACACCGTGCAGGACGTTTGGCATTTGCCAGAGAACACCAAGATTGGCAAATTCGCCACTGGCACCCTGTGCTCTTCACAGATGAAAGCAGGTTCACACTGAGCACATGTGACAGACGTGACAGTCTGGAGACGCCGTGGAGAACGTTCTGCTGCCTGCAACATCCTCCAGCATGACTGGTTTGGCGGTGGGTCAGTCATGGTGTGGGGTGGCATTTC
The DNA here is from genome assembly GCF_045679555.1 of Salvelinus alpinus. Lineage (NCBI taxonomy): Eukaryota > Metazoa > Chordata > Actinopteri > Salmoniformes > Salmonidae > Salvelinus > Salvelinus alpinus. The sequence goes on along the minus strand of NC_092089.1, from coordinate 33,225,428 downwards.
TTTGGGGGGCCGCACAGCCCTCCATGGGCTCGCCAGAGGTAGCCTGACTGCCATTAGGTACCGAGATGAGATCCTCAGACCCCTTGTGAGACCATATGCTGGTGCGGTTGGCCCTGGGTTCCTCCTAATGCAAGACAATGCTAGACCTCATGTGGCTGGAGTGTGTCAGCAGTTCCTGCAAGAGGAAGGCATTGATGCTATGGACTGGCCCGCCCGTTCCCCAGACCTGAATCCAATTGAGCACATCTGGGACATCATGTCTCGCTCGATCCACCAACGCCACATTGCACCACAGACTGTCCAGGAGTTGGCGGATGCTTTAGTCCAGGTCTGGGAGAAGACCCCTCAGGAGACCATCCGCCACCTCATCAGGAACATGCCCAGGCGTTGTAGGGAGGTCATACAGGCACGTGGAGGCCACACACGCTACTGAGCCTCATTTTGACTTGTTTTAAGGACATTACATCAAAGTTGGATCAGCCTGTAGTGTGGTTTTCCACTTAAATTTTGAGTGTGACTCCAAATCCAGACCTCCATGGGTTGATAAATTTGATTTCCATTGATCATTTTTGTGTGATTTTGTTGTCAGCACATTCAACTATGTAAAGAAAAAAGTATTTCATAAGAATAGTTCATTCATTCAGATCTAGGATGTGTTATTTTAGTGTTCCCTTAATTTTTTTGAGCAGTGTATATAAGTCCCTCTTCCTTTTCTGTCATTGCCCAATCCTGTTACTGTGATCTGAAGAACTAGCTTTCCTTTTCTGTGGAACTTGGAGTTCTTTCCCACTTACCTACTTCTCCAGGGAATGTTAGGGACGTTTTTATAAGCCTGCTGTGGGCTGTGTTGGTGGTTTGTTTGCTGAGTCGCAGTGTGAGTGTGTTCTCACTCCTCTTTGCCTCCCCTCCCCCTTCCTTGATTCTAGAATCTACAACCCTTACCTACCTTAAGTGTGCTATGCAGACACACCCGGCTATCCTGCATCAACCAATCACAGACAAGGGAGAGTCACCCAGGAGGTGTACTTCCTGTATTTGGTGAGAGAGGAATGGAGCAGGAGAGAGAGAGATAGTGAGTCAGCGAGCTTCATCTCGGGATCAACAGTAACTGATCACGTCAGTGTTGGAGGAAGGAGAACAGATTGATTTGTGGGATAAAGTCTGTGGGCTTTTGTTTAGTTTGTCCAGATTCTTCTGTTCATTAACAGCGGCTGTGAAGACAAGACAGAGAGAAAAAGAGGAGGGGAAGATAAGTGTCAATCTGTTCAGACTTGTTTGGGAATTTGAGCAAGGAAGGAGGGAAGAGGAGGGGTGAAACAGCAAGAGAGAAGGAGAGAGAGAGAGAGAGAAGAGCAGAGGGGAGAGGCTGACAGACAGATTGAGAAGAAAACTGATGCTGAGAGAGACAGAGGGTCAGGATTGGATTAAAGTTGAAATAGAACTCACCCCCCCCCCCCAGCAGATCTGGAGAGGAAGGATTGCTTGTGTTGTGCAATCCTTGTTGGTTCACACTACTGAACTAACTGAGAGCTGCAGAGAGGAGGGAGACTGGACATCTCTAGCGTACTAAACTCAGGTGAGTCCCTCAGATCTCTTTACTGTGTTTCTCTACTGATTTACCAGTCATTCTACAGTTCTAAAATTGATTCGTGGCTAATTTGTCTAGTGGTTTATGTGTTACATTTGTTTTCATTGTGTGTAAGTGAGTCCTGTTTTAGGGTTAGTTGGTGTGTTGAGCGATGTTATGTGGACTGTGCTGCGTTCAATAAATCAGTGTTCCCAGGTGTCACATAATCTGCGGGGCTGTAACTGTCCTTATCTACAACACTTTGCTGTTGGCTCTGTTGTTGTATAGATACTTGGCGCTCCAAGCTTAAGGGAAAATATAGTTTTTGAGTAGATTTTCCCTTTAAATTAACTCAAGCAGTTAGCAGTAGAACCCATTGAGTTCAAGTGTATTGAATTACAGGGTTGGCTATTGTGAGTTGGCTATTAAGTGTTGTCTGACTAAAGGTTGTGATGCTGTGGTCTCAAACTGATCGCATAAACACATTGTTGCCTGTGATTCTTATCATCATAACACCCACAGTTATAACACATTGGACTTGTGTTGTATTATAGTTACAGTATTTTCACCTTTTTGTAATGACATTTTTTTTTAAACTTCCAATTTGAATTAATGAATAGTGAAGCATTGGTCAGGGCTGGTAAAGACACTAGGCCACTATTCAGCTTCAGTGTTCAGGGGCCACAATAGGCCTAACACGGAACCCAAACCGGCAGCGCGCGTGCGCCATCGTGCATACATTTATTTTGTCCCCCTACACCAAACGCAATCACGACACGTAGGTAAAAATATCAAAACAAACTCTGAACCAATGACATTAATTTGGGGACAGGTCGAAAAGCATTAAACATGTATGGCAATTTAGCTAATTAGCTTACACTTGCTAGCTAATTTGTCCTATTTAGCTAGCTTGCGGTTGCTAGCTAATTTGTCCTGGGATATAAACATTGAGTTGTTATTTTACCTGAAATGCACAAGGTCCTCTAATCCGACAATTAATCCACACATAAAATGGCCAACCGAATCGTTTCTAGTCATCTCTCCTCCTTCCAGGCTTTTTTCATCTTTGAACTTATATGGTGATCCATCTACACTTTCATAGTATTACCACGACAACCGGCAAAACAGTTAGTCTTTCAATCACCCACGTGGGTATAACCAATGAGGAGATGGCACGTGGGTACCTGCTTCTATAAACCAATGAGGAGATGGGAGAGGCAGGACTTTCAGCCCGATCTGCATCAGAAATAGAAAGGAGTTGTATTTTAGCCCTTGGCATCGCAGACGCTCGTTTGCGAGCGCGAGCAGTGTGGGTGCAATAATTGAATAACATGGATTTCTAAATGTATTTTGCGCCGCTCGCGCACGCGACGTGTCCGGTCTGGTCAGCATGTAATGCTGTTGTTAACCTTCCATTTTCATTGATCTCAATATTATTTTATCTCCATTTCGTGATTGAAAGTGTTGCTACTTCAAGTGATTCTATTGGTTGTGGCAGTATCCTTGCAGAATGTCCAGATTGTGATGAATTATAAGTTAATGAGAGAATATTACCATCTTTCAGGTTCTGAAAAAAGTATGTTACCATGGGGACCAAACGCCCCAGTCTGACTCCCTTTGACACATTTGATCCATCCAATCAAAGCGCTTCCTACTTGAACCCTCAGCCAATCAGCCAGATCTGCCGTGAAACAAGTCCCAGACCTGGAACTATGGCCCGGACAAACAGAGAGAGGGAGAGGATCCGAGAGGAGGAATGGAGGAGAGAAAGAGAAATGGAGAGATTTAAGGAGAAGACAAGAAATAGAAGAAAAGAGATGGAACCCGGACCAAGAGAGAGGAACAGAGAGAAGGACTGTTCCCCCATATCCAGAAGGAGGGAGGAGGAAAGGGAATGGAGAGAGAGAGAAAGGGGGAGAGCGGGAGAGAAACATGCCAATGGAAGACCTACTTCAAATCTGGAGATCAGGAACGACAGAGACAGAGAAAATGAGAGAAAGAAAGGAGACACGTTTCCTACAATTATAAAACATAGCAAAGAGAGAGACAGAAGAATGAGTGCATTTGTGGAGGAAGATGTGGGGAAAGAAGGAACGAGACAATTGGAGAGACAGAAGGGAACAGAGATGAACGACTGGGAGAGAGAACGAGAGACAGCAGCAAAGATACAGCGGTATCGAGATGCAGAGAGGGACTTCCAAAGGTACAGAGAGAGGGAGAGGGAGAGAATCAGGGCACAGGAGGACGGGGAGAAAAATGGAGGGAGGCCCATGGAGGATAAGACATTGAGACGGAGGGAGAGAGCGAGGGAAGCGGAGCCAGATTTCAGAGAGAGGAGAAGAGAGAGGGACTCAAAGGGCAATGACCTATGGAGCAAAAGAGAAAGGTATATGGATGGAGAGCGAGAGAGGCCAAAACTCTGGCAGGGAGAAAGGGAAGTTAGAGGAAAAGAAGGAGATTCACAGAACTATTCGGATAGAGAGGGCAGGGATGGAAGGAGGGAAGGAAATACAGAGGGACAGAGGGACACCAGGAGTGAGGGAGACAGTGGTGGAGAGAAGTGGAAAGAGAGAGTGAGAGATGACAACAGAAGAGAACTGAAACATCTGCACAGTAAAAGTGAGGGGGACACTGAGGGGAACGCATCATGGGATAGAGTGAGAGAGAAAGAGAAAGATAGACAGAAATGGAGAGGGGGGGAGATGTACAGAGAGAGGGATGGAAGGAAAGATGCTTATAGACAGAGAGTGAGGGACGGGGGCAGGGACATTGATGGAGAGAGGGACATGGACAGATACAGAGAGAGGAACAGGAGAAAAGCGAGGGAAGTGGAGAGAGAGAGGGATGGGGTGAGAGAAGGGGGCAGGCAAGAGAACGGACCAAGGGAAAGGAGGGATCCGGAGAAAGATGGGGAGAAAACACAGCCCAATGTAACAGGAGAGAGAGGGAAGCGGATGGACGGAGAGAGATTCAGAGAGAGGGAGAGATATTCCAAGGGGAAGGATGAAGAGAGGAGGTGCAGGGAGAAGAGGGACAGAGAGACAGATCCCAAAAGGGAGGGAGGAGCAGACGGAGCTAGCCGATCGCCGAGTGAGACAGCCCCAAGGGTGCCACCACGAGCCCAGAGCAGCGGAGAATGGAGCAGTGACACAGAGAGGGAAAGAAAATGGAGAAGAGGAAGAGAAAGTAATGAAGAGAAGGAGTCAGAGGGAGAGAAGGATGTGGACAGGGGGCAGAGAGAGTGTAGTGAAAGAGAGAGACCAGATAGAGTGAGGGGGAGAGAAGGAGAGGAGGAGACGATACCAAAGCGCCCTGAGCAGCGGAGGATGTGGTTAGAACCACAGAAGGTCAGATATAACAAAGAATCCTCTTTAGAGGATGAGGTTAGAGAGCGAGAAAGAGATAGGCACACTAACAGATGGAGAGATAGAAGTGAAGAAGAGGACAGACCCGTGGAACAAAGGACAGGCAGAGAAAAAGAGAGGAAGACAGAGGGAGAAGGACAAGAGGATAGGTCGGTGGAACAAAGAATGTCCATAGACGAAGAGAGAGAAACTGAGAGGGAGGGAGGGAGGGAGAGGTATTTGGAGAGAGGGTTAAATGTAGATGAAGATGATGAGACAGAAGCCTGGAGGAGTTATAGCAGAGGAGAGGAACACCAGACTTACAGCGATGGAGAGAGAGAGGAACTCTGGCAGAGGGACAGGGAGACGGAGATAGAGAATGTGACAGATAACACAGAGGTTGACAGAGAGGAGGAAGAAGAAAGTGATAGATATGTAGAGTGGGAAGGACAGAGAGATATAATCCCTTCCTCTGAGGACGGCTTTATCACTGTGTGCAGTGGTGGAGAAGAGGAGTTTGAGGACTGCAAAGAATTCTTGGAGGTTGGGTTCACTAATCATGTTACCAGGCAACCTGTTAGCTTTCAGGGGAGCGAGGGAGAGATGGAGAGAGGTGGAAGGAGAAGACATGAAAGAGAGAGAGAAAGAACAGAAGAGCAGACAGAGCAAAAAGATGATGCATTGGAGGGAGAGGTGAATGACGGAAAGGGGAAGAAGCAACCCACCTATGTATTCTGTGTGATTGGACAAACACTGTCCAGGTCAAAACCCAATCAGACAGCAGTCCTGGGTGACATGGAATCAGAGCGGACCAATCAAAATCCTGGATATGGTCATAGGGACAGTGGTGACATCACACACCTCCCTCATGAGAACCCTTCCAGAGATGGAGACCAAGGGGCAGAGGATGAGAGAAAAATAGTGAGGGATGAAACCCACGTGCCAAAGGGGGAGAGAACAGACACAGAAGAGAGCTCCATAGTGGACGTCAGTCACACCACCCTAGAACGAGAGAGCGGAGAACGACTGAAGGTCATGGAGGAGAACCCATACGCTGAGATAGAGCGGAGAAACTCTGAGACCGAAAATCTCCTCAAAGAGTGGAGAGAAAGACATAAAGAGTACACAGAAACAAGAGAGAGGGACCCAACAGACAGTAGGAGGACAGAACCAGAGATAGGTCCATCTTCACATACCAGTGGAGAGTACCACCACCATGGGATCCCTGTAGTTGACCAAGCCACCTCTGACCAGAATAACCCTGGAGTGATGAGCCCAGAGGAAGCTGTGGCCATCCAAATCTGTATAAGGGGAGCCTGGAGCACAGAAGAGGAGGTCAAGCGCCACTCCCAGGCCTCACACATGAAGTGGGCCAAGAACCTATTGAGCGAGATCCTTGGCAGTTCGGAGGAACACGCCCGTGGCAACCCCCAGCCAGAGTCACAGGGAGGTCAAGAGGTCAGCCAGACTGCGAGAGGGACCGAGAGGGTAGAAGAGGAGCTAGAGGAAGAAAAGGATGAGACGCTAGAGGGGGGAGGAGCCTCAACCGTCTACGCCACGGTTCAGAAGAGGACGAAGCGTGGGAGGAAGTCGGTGGAGGCGAGGCTGGCTGAACGGGAGGCAGAGCCAGGGAAAGTGGAGGATGAGAGAGGTACAGGGGAGAAACTAACAGACATGCATGCTGAGGCTTTCACAGCTATGCTTGGTGATGGCAAACCCATAGACATGCATGCTGCCCTGACCCTATACAATACTCATGGTGACACACCTACAGACAGACAGGGAGAGGAGGTGGAGGGTAACAATGTGTGTACGGTCAGACAAACAGACAGTCATATACATATCCAGGTAGAGATGGTGACAGAGGTTGAGGGTGAGATAGAGAAAGGGGTTGAAGTTGGGGACGAGGTTCATATACTGGATGCAGAGAAAGAAGTGAATGCCCAGAAAGAGGAAGATCTGTTTCTCTCTGTGAGCAACACCCTGTACAAACCAACCAGCTGCCCCAGCCTTATATACAACCCTGATTCAGAACAACCTATCACCCCCATAGAGGAAAAGACGGAGGAAGAAGGGGAGAAAGAGAGGACTGTGGGAGAGGGGGAAGAGAATAGTGTGGTAGAGGGGAAGCAGGAAAGGAGGATAGAAGATGGGACCGAGGACAGGGGGAAAGTGGGAGAGGCGACTGAGGAGAGGAAAGTGGAAAGGGAGGAGGAGAAGAGGGTAGGAGGGGAAGAAGAGAGGATGAGGGAGGGCAAGGAAGAGAGTAAAAAAACAGGAGGAGGGGGGGTGAAGAGCACTTGTAGTTTCCAAGATTTGGGCACCGATGTTCGGTTTTGGAGGCGGGGGTTCCACAAGACAACAGAAAGAAGAAACGAGGAAGAAGAAGGAAGAGAAGATGCGAGGGATCGCAGAACAAGAATATTCCAGGCGTCAGGTGAGACAGACAGAAAGAGAAGGAGGAATACATCAAGAGAAAAGCAGCTCAACACCTAACACAGATTAACATTAGAATATCCTAATTATGATCTTAATACTCAACTCCTAACACAGATTAACATTAGAATATCCTAATTATGATCTTAATACTCAACTCATTTCATGATCATCTCAATCATGTCAACCTAACCAAACCTTTTAGAACGCCAGACAGAAGAGTTCAACCTTTTTAATTTGAAGACAGTTATACAAATGTTCATTCTTAGTTATTGATACTCACATGAAAAAATACTGTAGTATACTATGGTATAAATACTATATTATAAACCAGGTAGTTCGAGCTCTGAATGCGGATTGTCTGAAAGACGTGGTATACCAGACTATCTAACACTGGTATGACAAAAAATTACTTTTTACTGTTCTATTTACGTTGGTAACCAGTTTATAATAGCAATAAGGTACCTCAGGGGTTTGTGGTATATGGCCAATATACCACGGCTAAGGGCTGTATCCAGGCACTCCTCGATGCGTCCTGCATAAGAACAGCCCTTAGCTATGGTATATTAGCCATATACCACACCCCATTGGGCCTTTTTGCTTAAGTATTCACTGTAGGGTTTTTGCAGACTTTACTGTAGTGTTTTTGCAGAATACTGGAATATTTACTGTAGTATACTGTAGTATTTACAATTAACTATAGTATAAATACTGTAGTAAAAGAACTGTAGTATATACAAAAGTAATTAATGTAGGGTTTTTGCGAATTGTAATATGCTGTAGTATTTACTGGAGTGTTTTTGCTGACTAGTGTTTTTGTGGACATTACTGTAGTATTTACCATAGTATTCTACAGTATACTACAACATTCTATAGTAAGTATTGTAATATTCTATAGTAAACTAGTATTTTTTCATGTGGGATCTCACAAAAATCTTAATGAGATCCAACCTCTGATGCTAACTAACCCAACCTTACAACTGTGGACTTTTGTTCTGCTGTTTAAATTTCCTTATAATCTTGGTGTGAATTTCATCATCAGTTCATTGAAGTGATTTTATGCGGAGACTTACAAGAAACTGCCATCAGCTGAGTCACTGAAATGGGGGAAGGGGGCGGGGGAAAGGGAGGAGGACAGTGTAGGTGGGGACAGTGTGGCAATCCCAGAATCTCGCAATAAATAGGCAGGGTTAGACTGTCTGGAACCAGAACTCATTCCTCCTCCATGACTCTTCTATCCATTCTATCCCAGCTCTGTCTTCAGTTCAGTTTAGAGCACAGCCAGGGGAGTTTTGCAAACAACCCAACCCAAAAAAGTTCTGCCTGTTCTGTAGGCCATATTGGGCTGAGCTGTTCTCAGCCACAGCATATTACATTATTGGGTTATGTTGCTCTATCTCTCTGGACTACACTGGAACCAATATGTTCTGCTTCCAGATGAGGAGGTGAGCGTCAACTGGGGAGACGTGGACCTGAGGTGAGTAGAAGATAGCAGGGGGAGGGAGGGGGCATATGTCATGTTAGTGCACTGGGCTACCACAGTGACAGTTTCATTACATGGTCATATTTTATTTTATGTATAGAGTACAGTTAGATTTGTTGCCTGCCATTTAACCCTAACACTAGGCTGTGTTAGGTAGTGCCCGAGTTAAAATTGTCACGAACTGGCTCAAAGTCTGTAACAAAAAGGGAGACAACGTGAAGATTAGAGATAACAAAAATATATTTATTAACTGAGGTAACGTAAATACAATTAACAATGGTATGTGTAATCAGTAGTGTAAGTGAGTGGTTGCGTGCATAAATGTGATAATGAGTGGTGTTGAAAGGTGCCAAAGCAAAAAAACAAAACGGCCACAAAAATGCCACAACCAAAATGTAACAGTGTGTCTGCATGGAGAGAGTCTCCTCAATGAACGGGGAAGAGGTGTATTTATCCCGGGACCACTCCCGGGCCCAGGTGTGTCGCTGAAAACCCTCCCAGCTCCGCCCGCCGACATCCTAATAAGGAAAACAAGAGCAAAGAGAAAGAATACGTCAGAGTGGGAGGGTCGTCACCCCCCCGGGGACCAACAAGGACCCCGGAACACCATACCAGTCACACATACAAATTGACCCAGCCTGCATCCCAAATTGACCCAGGCTGCGTCCCAAATACATGGGGGTACTTGTTCACACTTCCATCTGCCCCAGCCAACCTCATCCTCCCCAGACCTCAACAACCTTTGTGCACAGGAAGCAACCTTTAAGAGGTAAGAAGAAAACGAGACCAGAAGAGAACAGACAGGAGCGACAGAACAGGACAATACCAAACAAAATAAACAATGGTCGGTCACGCAGACATTCAGGAACAAGGAGCACGAGAGAGCGCGTCAGCAACAAGCTCCAAGGAAAAGACCGTCTCAGGCTCCTTCTCATTCAATTTTGGCTACAACCGTAAGTTTCTAACAAGACCAAATGTGTCCGGGGCACGACCGAAAGAGGAGCGACCCCTGGGTAAATATGGGTCACCTTCCCAGAGCAAACTCCCCTGAGAGCTTTCCTTCCCTAACCAACTCTAGCCGCTCTTGTTGCAGCTTGATTTTAGCACTCTCCAAATCCTTTTAAAATTCCAATTCCTTTTCATACTTTACCCGATCATACTAGCTGTAACAGAAGCAATTCTTTCTGCTGTTCAAAAAGAAGACTACTAGGGCTAGCAGATGGAGCGGCCATTGAAACGAACCGGGGAGACGGTGAGTCCTCAGCAGAGGAGCCTCAGTGTTAACTTCAAGAATACCACTCTCCATCAGATTGGCCTTCAATATCAACCTAACAGATTTTTAGACGTTTATCACTAATTTCAACCTTGTAGTGTTCACCAATCTTCAATAGCTGTTCTTTAGTACATAATTATAACAGTTCCTCTGATGGAAAGCGAATGAACTCGTCTACATTAGACGCCATAGTCACAAGTAAATAAAAAATCTCGCTCTTCCCCTCTGCTGAGCACACCAGACCGGACCACAAGAAGAGAAATGACAATCACACTGGGCACCACAGAAGAGAGATGAGATATATATGGTGCTTCCCCAAAACCTACAATAACTCAACCCTAGTATTCATGCGGGTAACTATGCACTCTAGCCCGCTGGCAAGGACAAAATAACAATAACATTTATTTTTATAATTAAACACCCAGCACACTGGCAGATTCCCCCAAGCCACGAGTGTGCCCCCGAGACAAGTGCTCAGTCCACAGACTGACACAAATAACAAACAAAATAACCATGCCCAACGTATTCCAAAGTGAAACACGTCACTAAGCCTAACAGGTGGAGAAAAAAGGCTATAGCTCCGGGTAGTAAGTGTCACTACCCTACCCAAATCTCCCACTGAGGTACACAGCCGACTGTACTCACCTCCTCGGACCGATGTCCCAACAGCAAGTAGAGCAAGAGTCTCCAGCCTGGGCAGGGGCCTGGAAACTAACCAAAGTACTCTCTCCAATGCAGCACACAACCAACTATCCACCGCAGTGGCAAGTTTACCAAACAAACAAAGGCAACCAATACTGGGCACCAAACATTACAACTCAAAAGCTGTAATCAAAAGATGCAAACAAAGCCCCTACAGAGTTTTCAAACATGAACTCCACGTTTTCTCCCAAACACAATACCTTCCAGATCCCGGACGAGCACCCACTTGTCACAAACCAGCTCAAAGTCCGTAACAAAAAGGAGACAACGTGGAAATTAGGAATAACAAAAATATATTTATTAACTGAGGTAACATAATTACAATTAACAATGGTGTGTGTAGTCAGTAATCAGTAGTGTAAGTGAGTGGTTGCGTGCATAAATGTGATAATGAGGGGTGTTGAAAGGTGCCAAAACAAACCGTCCACAACCAAAATCTAACCGTGTGTCTGCATGGAGAGAGTCTCCTCAATGAATGGGGAAGAGGTGTATTTATCCCGGGACACACCCGGGCCCAGTTCTGTCCCACGTCGCTGACGACCCTCTCAGCTCCGCCCGCCGACATCCTAATAAGGAAAACAAGAGCAAAGAGAAAGAATACGGCAGACAGAGTGGGAGGGTCGTCACAAAATATACCACACTACTTCTGTAGATGAAGTGTGAACGATTCCCTCTCCTGACTCCTGTCTCTCCCTCTGTCCAGGAATGTCACGGATACCATCAGAATGGATAGGAGGAACTCCAAATTTTACAGTGAGTATCTCTGCTCTACCTCTACTGCTCTACCTCTACCTCTACTGCTCTACCTCTACTGCTCTGCCTCTACCTCTACTGCGCTACGTCTACTGCTCTACCTCTACTGCTCTGCCTCTACCTCTACTGCGCTACGTCTACTGCTCTACCTCTACTGCTCTACCTCTACTGCTCTGCCTCTACTGCTCTGCCTCTACCTCTACTGCGCTACGTCTACTGCTCTACCTCTACTGCTCCTCCTCTACCTCTACTGCGCTACGTCTACTGCTCTGCCTCTACTGCTCTACCTCTACTGCTCTACCTCTACTGCTCTACCTCTACTGCTTTACCTCTATTGCTCTACCTCTACTGCTCTACCTCTATTGCTCTACTGCTCTACCGCTATTGCTCTAACTCTACTGCTCTACCTCTACTGCTCTACCTCTACTGCTCTACCTCTATTGCTCTACCTCTATTGCTCTACCTCTACTGCTCTACCTCTATTGCTCTACCTCTACTGCTCTACCTATACTGCTCTACCTCTACTGCTCTACCGCTATTGCTCTAACTCTACTGCTCTACCTCTACTGCTCTACCTCTATTGCTCTACCTCTATTGCTCTACCGCTATTGCTCTACCTCTATTGCTCTACCTCTACTGCTCTACCTCTACTGCTCTACCTCTACTGCTCTACCTCTACTGCTCTACCTCTACTGCTCTACCTCTACCTCTACTGCGCTACGTCTACTGCTCTACCTCTACTGCTCTACCGCTATTGCTCTAACTCTACTGCTCTACCTCTACTGCTCTACCTCTATTGCTCTACCGCTATTGCTCTACCTCTATTGCTCTACCTCTACTGCTCTACCTCTACTGCACTACCTCTACTGATCTACCTCTACTGATCTACCTCTACTGCTCTACCTCTACTGCTCTACCTCTACCTCTACTGCGCTACGTCTACTGCTCTACCTCTACTGCTCTGCCTCTATTGCTCTACCTCTACTGCTCTACCTCTATTGCTCTACCTCTACTGCTCTACCTCTATTGCTCTACCTCTACTGCTCTACCTATACTGCTCTACCGCTATTGCTCTACCTCTATTGCTCTACCTCTACTGCTCTACCTCTACTGCTCTACCTCTATTGCTCTACCTCTATTGCTCTACCTCTACTGATCTACCTCTACTGCTCTACCTCTACCTCTACTGCTCTACCTCTACTGCTCTACCTCTACCTCTACTGCTCTACCTCTACTGCTCTACCTCTATTGCTCTACCTCTACTGCTCTACCTCTACTGCTCTGCCTCTACCTCTACTGCGCTACGTCTACTGCTCTACCTCTACTGCTCTGCCTCTACCTCTACTGCGCTACGTCTACTGCTCTACCTCTACTGCTCTACCTCTACTGCTCTGCCTCTACCTCTACTGCGCTACGTCTACTGCTCTACCTCTACTGCTCCTCCTCTACCGCGCTACGTCTACTGCTCTACCTCTACTGCTCTACCTCTACTGCCCTACCTCTACTGCTCTACCTCTATTGCTCTACCTCTATTGCTCTACTGCTCTACCTCTACTGCTCTACCTCTACTGCTCTACCTCTATTGCTCTACCTCTACTGCTCTACCTCTATTGCTCTACCTCTACTGCTCTACCGCTATTGCTCTACCGCTATTGCTCTACCTCTACTGCTCTACCTCTATTGCTTTACCTCTACTGCTCTACCTCTATTGCTCTACCTCTATTGCTCTACCTCTACTGATCTACCTCTACTGCTCTACCTCTACCTCTACTGCTCTACCTCTACTGCTCTACCTCTACTGCTCTACCTCTATTGCTCTACCTCTACTGCTCTGCCTCTACCTCTACTGCGCTACGTCTACTGCTCTACCTCTACTGCTTTACCTCTACTGCTCTACCTCTACTGCTCTGCCTCTACCTCTACTGCGCTACGTCTACTGCTCTACCTCTACTGCTCCTCCTGTACCTCTACTGCGCTACGTCTACTGCTCTGCCTCTACTGCTCTACCTCTACTGCTCTACCTCTACTGCTCTACCTCCATTGCTTTACCTCTATTGCTCTACCTCTACTGCTCTACCTCTACTGCTCTACCTCTATTGCTCTACCTCTATTGTTCTACCTCTATTGCTCTACCTCTACTGCTCTACCTCTACTGCTCTACCTCTATTGCTCTACCCCTACTGCTCTATCTCTATTGCTCTACCTCTACTGCTCTACCTCTATTGCTCTACCTCTACTGCTCTACCTCTATTGCTCTACCTCTACTGCTCTACCATATATTGCTCTACCTCTATTGCTCTACCTCTACTGATCTACATCTACCTCTACTGCTCTACCTCTACTTCTACTGCTCTACCTCTACTGCTCTACCTCTATTTTTCTACCTCTACTGCTCTGCCTCTACTGCTCTACCTCTACTGCTCTACCTCTACTGCTCTGCCTCTACTGCTCTACCTCTACTGCTCTGCCTCTACTGCTCTACCTCTACTTCTACTGCTCTACCTCTACTGCTCTACCTCTATTTTTCTACCTCTACTGCTCTACCTCTACTGCTCTACCTCTACTGATCTACCTCTACTGCTCTGTCTCTGCTGCTATACCTCTACTGCACTACCTCTACTGCTCTGCCTCTCTTTTCTCTCCTTCATCCCTGAGGCACTCACATCCACTTTCACACATCCACTTCTCTGAAATGTATTTTATATGTAATAATATGATAATAATGTTAGTTCAATAGCACCTTTTATGCTACAATGAGCAGAGAGAGCTAGTCTTGTGTTTATGGCTATGTAGGTATGGAATCTGTGAAGGTATTCTAGGTTGACTACGCTCCTTGTAATTTGAAATGAAAAAGTCAGTAAAATCAAACAAGATACTTCCACAGACAGATATCATCTTCCAGTAAGGGTGCTGTTAAACAAGATACTTCCACAGACAGATATCATCTGCCAGTAAGGGTTCTGTCAAACAAGATACTTCCACAGACAGATATCATCTGCCAGTAAGGGTGCTGTTAAACAAGATACTTCCACAGACAGATATCATCTGCCAGTAAGGGTGCTGTTAAACAAGATACTTCCACAGACAGATATCATCTGCCAGTGAGGGTGCTGTTAAACAAGATACTTCCAAAGACAGATATCATCTGCCAGTAAGGGTACTGTTAAACAAGATACTTCCACAGACAGATATCATCTGCCAGTAAGGGTGCTGTTAAACAAGATACTTCCACAGACAGATATCATCTGCCAGTAAGGGTGCTGTTAAATAAGATACTTCCACAGACAGATATCATCTGCCAGTAAGGGTACTGTTAAACAAGATACTTCCACAGACCGATATCATCTGCCAGTAAGGGTGCTGTTAAACAAGATACTTCCACAGACAGATATCATCTGCCAGTAAGGGTGCTGTTAAACAAGATACTTCCACAGACAGATATCATCTGCCAGTAAGGGTGCTGTTAAACAAGATACTTCCACAGACAGATATCATCTGCCAGTAAGGGTTCTGTCAAACAAGATACTTCCACAGACAGATATCATCTGCCAGTAAGGGTGCTGTTAAACAAGATACTTCCACAGACAGATATCATCTGCCAGTAAGGGTGCTGTTAAACAAGATACTTCCACAGACAGATATCATCTGCCAGTAAAGGTGCTGTTAAACAAACATGTCCACAGACAGATTGAATCTGAGACTAGATATGACTGTATAGCAGTGTACTGTGAGTCCCAAGACAGACTTCTTCCTGTGAATGGCTTACTCATGTATACAGTGTGTGCTTGATCCCTTTCTGTATTTTCCCAGATTGTTTTCCAGCTCAAACATGTTGTAGGTTTATTCCATGGAACCTATAAACTGTAGGATTTCATTTTCAGTTCTGCTTTCCGACCCAATCATTTAAACATACCAAAATGGCAGCAGGTTTGCAGATCTATGAGTCATGGTGAAATTGTATGAAATGGGGTGTGTGTGTGTGTGTGTGTGTGTGTGTGTGTGTGTGTGTGTGTGTGTGTGTGTGTGTGTGTGTGTGTGTGTGTGTGTGTGTGTGTGTGTGTGTGTGTGTGTGTGTGTGCGTGCGTGCGTGCGTGCGCTCCAGGGCCACAGTCAGGTTTGTGCAGGTATTCATATCTCTTAACGCCAATTAAAACCAACTGTTGCTGCTACAGCAT
The DNA here is from genome assembly GCF_045679555.1 of Salvelinus alpinus. NCBI lineage: Eukaryota > Metazoa > Chordata > Actinopteri > Salmoniformes > Salmonidae > Salvelinus > Salvelinus alpinus. Next base: position 33,209,695 of record NC_092089.1, on the reverse strand, counting down.
AGCATTCCAAGAAGTGTAAAATGCAATCCATACACTCTGGCTAACCCACTTCTCTGTCTCTCTATACCTCTACCTTTTCATCTATACCTATTCTGTCCCTGTCTAACTTCTCTCTCTCTTACTCTACTCATCTCTCTCGTCACATCTCTTTGCCTCCTCTCCACCTCTACTCCTTTCCCTCCTTTCCTCCCTTCCTCCTCTCCCTCACCCCCTCTCAGATTCCCAGCTCTACCAGGAGTACAGTGAGACAGCTCAGAACAGGGAGATCCTCAGTCAGTCTTGCTCTGACGCCCTCTCCATCTACGAGGAGCTCCCTGTCCACCTGTCCCCCGTACCCTCCTCCCTGGCCCCCTCGCTCCCTCCGGCCCGCAGGCCCTTACCCCGTCTCCCCCCAGTCATCCACCCCCACTCTCTGTCCCACTCTGGCTCTACCTCCAGTGGCACCAGTGCCAAGTTCCTGCCCGTACCACAGCCGCCCCAGGCCCCCCCGGCCAGGACTTCCTCTTCCCGCCTCTCCATCTCCCTCACCCAGTCCCCCAGCTTGTGGCAGGAGATCCCTGAGGTCAGGAACAGTGCTGAGTTTGGGGAGCTGACTGACAACCAGAGACGCCTGCAGGAGGTAAACAAAAACAAACAGTTGACCCTTCAACCAGTGATGTCGATGATGACATTTGCCAGGGGCCTAGTAGCTAATGTAGATTTTTTTGAGCCTGGATCTATGGGTCCTCTGGGTATTTGGAACAGTGCCTGTAATCCCCCCTCTCCTCTTCCTTTCTTCTTCCTGTCAGGTGCAGTTTGAGGTTGTAACTTCAGAAGCGTCGTACTGTCGTAGTCTGGATATTGTGGTGGATCACTTTGTCAAGTCTAAGCAGCTCGGGGAGCTGTTGACTACTCAGGACAGGAGCTGGCTGTTCTCCAGGCTGGCTGATGTCCGAGCCATCAGCCACAGGTGAGAGGACTGGGACTTATTTGTTTGCTCCTCAAACTAGCAAACCCACAGGCTGAATGTCACAGGGCCTCTCTATGCCCCTCTTTATCTTTTTTCTGTCAACGTTTACCTCATAGTCCTTCTCTGTATTTGTTGTTCTTGTAGTTTTCTGTCGAAGCTGGAAGAGAGGGTAGAATCTGATATGATGCACTTCACCGTGTGTGACATCATCGCTCGCCACTGTCAACGCTTCAAGAAGGTCTACGTGCCCTACCTCACCAACCAATCATATCAGGATGCCACTTACCAGAGACTCATGTGAGTCCTCCCCCAGGGTTCACTGACTGGCCAGACTCTTTCTGACACTCTTTGTATTACTGCACGTTTATACGTGTTTACGTTGACTTACAAACAGCACCTTCTTTCTCTCTCTCTGTCTGCCCTGCAGGGATGAGAACCATGGGTTCAGGCGGGTAGTGGAGAAGTTGGAACGCGGTCCAGTGTGTCAGCGTCTTCCTCTTCGCTCCTTCCTCATCCTCCCCTTCCAGAGGATCACACGAATCAAACTCCTTGTGCAGGTGTGTTTGTGTGTTTGTGTGACTGTGTGTATGTTTTAAGTGCACAATCTAAGTATGTGACTCCTTATAATCCTCTCTTCGACTCGGTCTCACTCTCCCCTTCTCAATCTCGCTCATCCTCCCCATTTTTCTCTGTATTTTTGCCTCAGAACATTGTGAAGAGAACAGCCCAAGGCACAGAGGAGGAGGTCCAGGCCATCAAAGCTATGAAGCTACTGGAGAGGGTATATTACACCCCCCCTCCTCCTTCTGGTTGTGCACTGTTACATGATATAGCCAAGAGATAACTGTTAACCATCTCTCTTCTCTCCCTCTCTCCCTCGGTCCTTCAGTTGATCCAGGAGAGCAATGACAGTATTACTCAAATGAAGAGCATTGAGTCGCTGGTCTCTCTCAGTGCCAGAGTGGACTTTGAATGCAGGGTGTGTAATAAACTACATCTCCCATGATCCCCTGCTTTACATGCTGTCCCTTGAACATATCAGTGTTGAACTGATCACAATAACAAGTCACAATACAAGTACAGCAGCAAGCTTTAACCGAGTTGAACCTATGTGTGTGTGTTGTAGACTCTCCCCCTGGTCAGTCAGTCTCGTAGGCTGGTGAGAGAGGGACCGGTGACTGAGATTATGGATTTCTCTCTGAAGGAGACAGAGAGGAGTGTCTACCTTCACCTTTTCAATGACTACCTGCTGCTGTCGCTGAACAAAGAGTGAGTCCCCTCAGACAAACACACTCACACAACCAAAGCAAACCAAGCATTAGGAAATCTAGACTGATATCACTTTTTATTGACAAGTTTTTCAATGTTCTCATCATTGGGCATTATTAACTCTCTACTCCTCTCCTCTCCTTCTCCCTCGTTCTAGAGGGGGCAGGTTCACGGTGATAGACCATGCTCCAGTGTCAGAACTGAGAGCTGAGAACTGTCGGGTCAAACTGCACTCTCTAGAGAAGAACCTTTTCCGCCTCCACCTTAACAAGAAAGCCCTGCTACTTAGCACCGACACACAGTAAGACAGAGAGGGTTGTGTGTGTGTGTGGGTGTGTGCCTGTGTGTGTGTTACAAAGAATGAGAGTAGTTTAATCCACAGGTGTGTGTGATTGTGTGTAAAAAGTGTGTTTTCTTGTGATCTTTCAGAGGTGATAAACTGCGTTGGATCTCAGCTGTCTCCAGGCCCCATCCTGTTATTGACTACTCTACAGCACAAGGTGGGTTGAAAGTTGCTATATTGCCATCCAGCCTAGCATGGCCAGACAATGGGGACATCTTGACCATGCTGTATTTGACCTCTGACCCCTCTCCCACAGACTTCACACAGATGCAGTGCATCCGAGCCTTCGTTGCCCACCAACCAGATGAGCTGTCCCTGGAGAAGGCTGAGGTCATTCTCGTCCACCAGCAGAGCAGCGACGGTAAGGAGGACAGAACCACCCACTTCCTGATTGGTTGTGGGAATACACAACATCTCCATACCTCAGTGTTATTGAGTGCTAAAAATGTGTTGCTTTTTTAGTTGCTTTTTGTTAAAACTCTTTCCCTTCTCTCCCTCCTCTTTCCTCTCCCCCTCCCTGTTTCCCCTCTCGCTCTCTCTCTCCCTCTATCTGTCATTCCTCAGGTTGGGTGGAGGGGACCAGGCTGTCAGACAGACACAGAGGATGGACTCCTGAGTCCCACTTGGAAACCATAGCCAGCCTCAGGGTCCGACAGCGCAACCTGTTGGACGCTCTAAAAATTACCACAGCCACGGCTGCAGTTTGACAAACCAACCACTGCCTGACTACGCTGGGGGAATCCTAGTCACTGTGTTACTGGGGACATATGGATTTGGACAGTGGATGAAACATAGTGTTTCAGACTGGAGTTGTCCCTCCCGGCCTCACCCTGCTTATTGGGGATGAATGGCAAGGGGATGAATGGCGTTAGAGGGGGTGCCTTAGAGATAGGCACTGGACTGACATGAATACCTTTAACACTTACAGGAGTGTCTATGTAAATGATTGGAGGGGTTTGGAGGTGCCTGGGAGTGTCTAGGGTAGCCTTGTAAATCAAACCCTGGCAATGAATGTCGATGGACTGTTACAGGATCATTTGGAAATCAGCCATCTAAGAACATCAGTGGATTGAGGACCTGTAGCCCCGGAGAAGTACAGAAGTTTCTCCATAACTACTTTACTTGGGGACTTTAAAAAGACATGGTATGGGGCCTCCCGAGTGGCGCAGTGGTCTAAGACACTGCATCGCAGTGCTAGAGGCTTCACGACAGACCTGGGTTCGATCCCAGGCTGTGTTGCAGCCGGCCGCGACCGGGAGACCCATGAGGCGGCACACAATTGGCCCAGTGTCCTCCGGGTTAGGGGAGGGTTTTATCTGGCCGGGATGTCCTTGTCCCATCGCGCTCTAGTGCCTCCTTGTGGCAGGTCGGGCGCATGCACGCTGACTTTGGTCGCCAATTGTGCGGTGTTTCCTCCGACACATTGGTGTGGCTGGCTTCTGGGTTAAGCCAGCAGTGTGTCAAGAAGCAGTTTCGGAAGACACATGGCTCTCGACCTTCGCCTCTCCCGAGTTCGTACAGGAGTTGCAGCGATGGGACAAGACTGTAACTACCAATGGGATATCATGAAAAAGGGGTAAAAAATACAACAACAAAAATAAGACATGGTATGATACACCATGGCAGTGTTTTGCAATAGAGGTTTTTGTCTTTGAACAAAATGTTTCTATATATTCAGGGCAATGTATTATTTGTGTATATTACAAAGATTTTATAAATGACTTTTAAAAATAGGTGCAATTATCAAAATAAGCTGTTCTGTCTGTGTTGAGGAAACTGAGAAGTATGCTTTGGAAATAAATGGCCTATGTGAAATACTTTTTCATTTTCTGACTTTTGTTTTTGATAACAAATAGTGAACAGCAGGAGAACTTGGCTACGCCATAGACTTTAGGCCTAAAATCAATAGCAGACCCTGGTCAAAGTACTTAGATAGACTGAACACAACTACGTTTACAGCCCTGACTTAAAGCGTACTTTTTACAGGACAAATGGTATGCAACGTCTGGCACGTATGCAACGTCTGGCACGTAGAGGAAACAGCTCCTGGCCCAGTTTTCCAACAATTTAATTGGTTGACTACAACGTAATTCAAGCAAAAACCGAGTCGGGGGGCGGGACCATTACTCCAATGAGGGCATTGTAAACAAACATAAAGGCCGCCCCCTAACTCTGCCCGAGTGGTTAAAAACTTTGTCCGTCAGCGCAAAGGACGTTCATTGGTCTAAATAACTCAAATTGGGCGTTACTGTATTTGTTGTTGTTTCTGGTGCAAGAAGAAGTAGCTAGCTTGTTAGAACAGTCAGCTATTTAAGAATATATTTCGTTTAAATAATTTCATCCAAAATAACTGTTCGTCGTGCTCATTATATGATAGCGTTGGTTACGTGAAGAGTCGGTGGGAAAGATCGGTGTGGAATTTTCACTTGTATTTGTTTTTATTACGTGTTTCCAAAGAAGGTGAGTGTCTGACTGTTTAATATTCATTGTCTTCGCTTCGAGATCGTGCAGCATATTTCTCAATCTCGCACAATATCAGAAATAGCTAATTTGCTTTGATCGATTTGTTGGCTGGTATTGGCTCTCTTTTGGATGTCATGTGAATACGTTTTTCATTCAGCTATAAGGATTAGCCATAACATCCGCTTGCAACGTAAACTAGCTACTGGAGGCAGCTGACGTTAATAACCTTCGCCTGCTCAGCTGACCAAGCCCAAAACTGTAAATAATGACGTGGCCACCTTGCCATTGTCTGAAAAACCACAACAGTAGGATACAGTAGTTGGCTGTGATATAAACAGGGCTGTGCAGAATTCAACCTGTAGCTATTATGATCATACATTTTAGCTAACGTTACCTTGGCTATAACACGATGTTTGTAAATAAGCTGTATAGTTAATTAATGTATCCACTAGAAAGCAAGCCAGTGTGTTCACGCAATGTAGGCTATGTTGTACATTTTCATATCTAATCTCAATATTTAGTTTACCAACAAGTGCAAATATAAGACTATATATGCATATCACATTTATAAAGTTTAAATTAAAAATTAAAAAACTTTAAACATTGTAGTTCCCTCTACATACAATACATGATTTCAAATGATTGAGTTGTCAAAACAGCATACAATAGCCTATCTGACTCTCCTTGACAAGTTTGCTTTTGTGTACCTGATCCATTATGTCATCACGGTCTTGGTACCTTGATATCAAGGTACAGCTGATAACTGGTCACCATAGCAGCACCCACTCGTAGCACACGCTCCAGCAGGTATATCTCACTGGTCACCCCCAAAGCCAATTCCTCCTTTGGTCGTCTTTCCTTCCAGTTCTCTGCTGCCAACGACTGGAACGAACTGCAAAAATCTGCAAAAATCTCTGAAGACACTTATCTCCCTCACTAGCTTTAAACACCAGCTGTCAGAGCAGCTCACAGATTACTGCACATGTACATAGCCCACCTATAATTTAGCCGAAACAACTACCCCTTCCCCTACTGTATTTATTTATTTATTTTGCTCCTTTGCACCCCGTTATTTCTATTTCTACTTTGCACGTTCTTCCACTGCAAATCTACCATTCCAGTGTTTTACTTGCTATGTTGTATTTACTTCGCCACCATGGCGTTTTTTGCCTTTACCTCCCTTATCTCACCTCATTTGCTCACATTGTATATAGACTTATTTTTCTACTGTATTATTGACTATGTTTTGTTTATTCCATGTGTAACTCTGTGTTGTTGTATGTGTCGAATTGCTATGCTTTATCTTGGCCAGGTCGCAGTTGCAAATGAGAACTTGTTCTCAACTAGCCTACCTGGTTAAATAAAGGTGAAATAAAAAAAATATTGAAAAAAGTGGCTCTACATATAGTCAGCTGGTTAGGCTATATTTGACTTTTAAATTAACTATACACGTAAGAATAGATGTTGTTTGAAGAGTATCACTTAACATATTTTATCCTGCATTATTATTTGCACAACTGCGAGTAACAGCAATATACAGATACAGTGGTGTTGCAATGATAACGGTGCATCCATATATGATGTATTATCAAATGTTAACCACTGTTGACCCGTCCCTGTATGTCTCTGTAGATGGACAGTCAGTACCAGCGCTCTGTACCACTGGAGGTGAGGAGGGCAGAGGGTGAGAGGGTGCGAGCCAAGCATCCCGACAAGATACCGGTGAGTGTGAACAGAATAAATGCCAGTAGTGTTGGATAGCGTCCTCTCCTTAACTCCTTTCTCTTATGACCATTGGCCACTGATCTGACAGGACATCACACTCATATGATTGTGAATTCATTTTCAGGGCCTAAAAACCCTATCCATCCCTTTTATCAGCTGATAAGTGATCCTGGCATAGGATTAAAGGAAAGGAAGCTAGTAAGGTGTTATTAAGGTCATATAGGGTTCAATACATGGATGTTAGCCTTGCATGCCAAGTTTCTTGGCTCCAGTTGAATGGGACATGATGGTGCAGTGTGTAATTACTGACCAAGTACTGTGTTCCCTCCTAAACCAGATCATTGTGGAGAGGGCTACCAGGTCGAGAGCTCCTGACCTGGACAAGAAGAAGTACCTTGTGCCCTCTGACCTCACAGGTGAAACTGATGAGATGTCTGTCTTTCTCACAATTATTTCCTCTCTTCCAACTCATGACCTTGTTCTTATCCTCTTCCCTCTCTTCCTTCTCTCCACCTTCCTTATTTTCTCCACTATTGTGCCACTCTTCCTCTTCTTTTGAAATGAAAGTCTAGATAATGTGTTTAGTTTTGTTCTGTAAGTCCCTGTCTGACCATCTCTCTATTTTTCTCTCTCAGTGGGTCAACTGTGCTTCCTGATCCGACAGCGTGTGTCAATGAGGCCTGAGGAGGCTCTCTTCTTTTTCGTCAACAACTCCCTTCCCCCATCCAGTTCTCCTCTCTCTGCTGTCTATGAGGTAAACACACACGCACACTGACACAACCTTTTATCCTACCCCCATGACCCCCTAACGCGAGATCCAGATGCCAGGCATTTCCTCACGGTCAGTGACACAACTCCATTACATTGAGATTGTGTTGTGTGGGTTTTGCCTATGTTATAAACAATTACAATTAAAATATCATGTTTTATTCAGTGTACATACTTCAGTTATTATCAACAGTTCTGCTTTTGCCATTTTAAATCCTTATTTCCCTCCCTGTCCCTGTCCTCCCCGGTCCCTCACAGGAGCACCATGAAGAGGACCTGTTCCTATACATGACCTACAGTAACGAGAGCGTCTACGGTGCCTAAGACGGGACAAAAGGAGGAAAGAGAGAGAGAGAGACAGGAGATGGAGATGGGAGAGAGCTCTTTGTAATGTTTCACCACTTATTCTTTAAGTATTTAGGAGATGGCTGTGGGGAGGAGAGAGGGTGGGGAGGAGAGTTTGGTGGGTAGAGTTTGTATAAGTTTTGTCAGTATTTTTGGGGTGATCATATTCTGTGTCAGTATGCTCTCAACCATGGTAAGGCATTCTGAATTTGAAAAGTAACGGGGTAGTTGGAAATGGGGGAAGTGAAAAAGAGATTTCAATAAAAGAAGAGTCTTAAGGGGAAAGCTCTTTTATTTCTATCTTTCTTTCTCAGCCAGCCATCTGTATTTAATGCAAATAGTATTTTTTGTTGTAAATTAATATCATGGACTTTTGTGGAAAATAAAATCCAAAATGCATGGTTTGCTAGTTCTGCAGTTTGTCATAAAAAAAAAAACGTTTTATTCAAGCAAGACTGTGTGTATTGTCATATCACAAACTGTCCCCATCTCATCCTCTATTTTTAAAAGTTGTGAATGTAAGACATTTTGTCTTTTGCAGAAGTTCTAAGATGTTTCATTTCGATCTACTGTGTGATTCATTTTGTCAATCACATGTCCCATAAATCACAATTCAAATAAATTGCTGACACTCAGTAATGGCAGTGGGAATGACAAAACGTCTTTTATAAAAAAGAGTGAGTGAGCCAAAGAGAAATCAATGAGGAAGTGTAACTTGTAATTGAAAGGAGGGATAACTTTAGTACATTGTTTATTTTGTATTCAAGTGACACTAGCTACAGAGACTAAGGGAGATAATTTAAACAGACATATTTGGTTTGTGTGTGGGAGACTTGCTACACAAGTAACTTTCTGGAGTTTTTGCTGAACAGGCTTATAGGCTTTCCAGGGAAATAGAAAGTTAGAGACCCAGACAGAAAACGAGAGAATCATGGAGATGCAAGAAATCCCCCGAGAGGAGGAAAGAGTGGTGGAAGTGGACGAGAGTCAGAGAATGCTGGAGACCTCAGGTAAAGAAAGAGAACATCTTCATCACCAAACTTGAGCTACTGGGGTAAATTTGCACCACCTTCCTCGGAATACATCAGCATATTTTCATTTCTATTACTGTATTAGGTTCAATCCTTTTAAAAAGCGTCTTAGGCTATATGCAATTTGTTTTGTGTTCTGAGAAGATTAATTTGGTCCTAAGCTTCCACATAACCTATCTGTGTGTCTGCATGTCTATCAGTCGAGGAAGCTGAATCTACAATCTATTCCAAACTGAAGAGTCCATCTGAGGACATTTATGCTGAAGCTACTCCTGGCCAGCCCTCTGCCAGATACAGACCAGGTACAAGTGGCTACAACACTGTTATTATATTATTCATCAAATTTAATCAATGAAATATATTTTATGAATACATTTTTACATAAGCAGATGTCACAAAGTGATTTACAGACACACAGCCTAAACCCCAAATATAATTATAAGATTATTACATTATTATTATTACATATGTCTGAACTAATCCTAAATAAATAGAGGTCTAAAAATGTCCTATTAAAGTAATAAACATTATTTCTACTTTTAATAGGCAAGAGAGGAAAAAGAGGAATAGAGAAAGACTGAATGAGTGTATGTGTGTGTGAGAGAGAGAGAAGAATAGTCAGTGCAACAGTGAAAGTAGTTTTCCCAGTTCCGAATTTTGATTACCGACACATTTCCTTGGTCTAGCCTACTATTAATGTTGTGTGTGGTGTGCAACTTGCAGTTTGCATCTGCATGTCTAGACTTTTGAGGTCATTCATTGCCAGCCCTTATATGGCACATGTTACAGGTGAGGTGACGTTGTTATAACAAAAACAGAAGGTCAATGTTCCAAAATGTCCATATAACACGATTTCTATATTTCTGACATGGAAACATGAAATAAAGTGGTGAAAATGTCTAGTTTTAGGGGATAATATTATCTAGCTTGTAACATAACGAAACCCATCTGGAGAGAAAGGACCTGTTTGTCTGTCTCACAATCAAGGCTGAGACATGATAATAGCAGACCTCCAAGCAGAGGCCCAATCTATTGTTGAAAAACACAGCCAGGCTGAATGGACATCTCTCCAAGAACTTGATATCTCTCCAAGGACTTGATATCTCTCCAAGGACGTGATATCTCTCCAAGGACTTGATATCTCTCCAAGGACTTGATATCTCTCCAAGGACGTGATATCTCTCCAAGGACTTGATATCTCTCCAAGGACGTGATATCTCTCCAAGGACTTGATATCTCTCCACACAGTTATTCAGAACGCTGTCTCTACACACAGCAGAGATAGAGAGACAGAAAGTAGCAGCAGCAGCCAAATGATTTTGTGACAGACTGAGTATTATTTATTCCTGTATTGTATTACAGGAATGAATTATAAATCTAAAAAGGGCAAGTCGCTATAGAGACGGAGAGGGAGTTTTTTTTAAAGCCACAGTGCATTTAGCCTTCATAGTACTTTACAGTCGCAGTCTGTTGGTCAGGAACGACAGTAATGTATATAACATTTTGCCGTATTGTAGGAAGTGGAGGGAATGCCAAATTACCAGATGAGGCAAACACAAAGTTATCGGTTGAAGTGAAGGAACAGCAAGAGAAAGGTAAACAGGATTTCATTTGTTGCTCGTAGTGATTGCTTATACAATGTCTGATGGTGCCGGCCATATAACAAAGCCAGGGCCGTCCAAGAACGATACCTATAACGAACTATAACATCAAACAATTGAAATCGTTCTAATTCAAGTGAACAGGAGCGTTCACATTACAACTATAACTACAAAATTTGTGGATAACGAGATCTATCTATCGTTTGGGGTCACTTTCAGAGCGATGTTTACCCAGTCCCTAACAACCAATCAAAAAGGCGCTCTTGGTTCTAGCTGGGTGAGGCTGCTCAGAGAGGAGGGCACGGTAAACTTGCCTAAAGAAAATAATGTACTTTTTTACTTCATACATTTTCCCTGACACTCAAAAGTACTCGTTACATTTTGACAGGAAAATGGTCAAATTCAGGCACTTATCAAGGGAACATCCCTGGTCATCCCTACTGCCTCTGATCTGGCGGACTACCTAAACACAAACGCTTCATTTGTAAATGAATGTGTGCCTCTGGCTATCCGTAAATTTAAAAAAATGGTGCCGTCTGATTTGCATAATATAAGGGATTAGAAATTATTAATACTTTTACTTTTGATACTTAAGTATATTTTAGCAATTCCATTTACTTTTGATACTTAAGTATATTTAAAACCAAATACTTTTAGACTTTTACTCAAGTAGTATTTTACTGGGTGACTTTCACTTTTAGTTTAGTCATTTTCTATTAAGGTATCATTATTTTTACTCAAGTATGATAATTGAGTATTTTTTTCACCATAGCTGATATAGAACGACTTGGGAGAAGGATGATACATGACAAACAGCGCATATCAGTATAAGGCCATATTTTCCGATGGTACAGTACCAGTCAAAAGTTTGGACACACCTACTCATTCAAGGGTTTTTCTTTATTTTTACAATTTTCTACATTGTAGAATAATAGTGAAGACATCAACTATGAAATAACACATGGAATCATGTAGTAACCAAAAAAGGGTTAAAAAAAATCTAAATATATTTGAGATTCTTCAAAGTAGCCACCCTTTGCCTTGATGACAGCTTTGCACACTCTTGGCATTCTCTCAGCCAACTTCATGAAGTAGTCACCTGGAACGCATTTCAATTAACAGGTGTGCCTTGTTAAAAGTGAATTTGTGGAATTTCTTTCCTTCTGAATGCGTTTTAACCAATCAGTTGTGTTGTGACTAGGTAAGGCTGGTATACAGAAGATAGCCCTATTTGGTAAAAGACCAAGTCCATATCATGGCAAGAACAGCTCAAATAAGCAAAGAAGAATTACAGTCCATCATTACTTCAAGAGCTTTGAAAGTTTCTTCAAGTGCTGTCGCAAAAACCATCAAGCCCTATAATGGAGTTGGCTCTCATGAGGACCGCCACAGGAAAGGAAGACCCAGAGTTACCTCTGCTGCAGAGAATAAGTTCATTAGAGTGAATTGCACCTCAGATTGCAGCCCAAATAAATGCTTCACAGAGTTCAACAGACACATCACAACATCAACTGTTCAGAGGAGACTGCATGAATCAGGCCTTCATTGTCGAATTGCTGCAAGGAAACCACTACTAAAGGACACCAATTAGAAGAAGAGACTTGCTTGGGCCAAGAAACATGAGCAATGGACATTAGACCGATGGAAATCTGTCCTTTGGAGTCCTTTTGGAGTCCAAATTTGAGATTTTTGGTTCCAACCGCTGTGTCTTTGTGAGATGCAGAGTAGGTGAACTGATGATCTCCGCATGTGTGGTTCCCACTGTGAAGTCTTATGGTGTGGCGGTGTATTGCTGGTGACACTGTCTGTGATTTATTTATAATTCAAGGCACACTTAACCAGCATGGCTCCACAGCATTCTGCAGCGATACGCCATCCAATCTGGTTTGCGCTTAGTGGGACTATCATTTATTTTTTCAACAGGACAATGACCCAAAACACACCTCCAGGCTGTGTAAGGGCTATTTGACCAATGAGAGTGATGGAGTGTTGCATCAGATGACCTGACCTCCACAATCACCCGGCCTCAACCCAATTGAGATGGTTTGGGATTAGTTGGACCGCAGAGTGAAGGAACAGCACCCAACAAGTGCTCAGCATATGTGGGATCTCCTTCAAGACTGTTGGAAAAGCATTCCTCATGAAGCTGGTTGAGAGAATGCTAAGAATGTGCAAAGCTGTCATCAAGGCAAAGGGTAGCTACTTTTTTGATTACTTTTTTGGTTACTGCATGATGTGTTATTTCATCGTTTTGATGTCTTCACTATTATTCTACAATGTAGAAAATAGTAAAAAAATACAGAAAAACCCTTGAATAAATAGGTGTGTCCAAACTTTTGACTGGTACTGTATATGTTAATGCCAATACATCCTGACAAAATACACACTCTGACTGTCCTGCTAATGTGCCTTTCGGAACCTTGTAAACTGTTGAGAAAAGACCCATTACTGATCAAATTGGTTGCCTAATCAGGCCTAGGCTAGATTATTATTATTTCAGAATGAAACAGGCATTCAAAACTCAAGGCTTTTTAGCAGTTATTGAAATGTTATATTCATTTTTATACACAGTGTACAAAACATTAAGGAACACCTGCTCTTTCCAAATCGGGCACTAGAATTACTTAAAAAATATGAATGTTTACATTACTTATTTTATTGATTTCCCACCATTTTATAAGTCAAAGACAGCCATCTAGAGATTCCTAGGATTATGTCAACATCCTTTGTCGAATAAACTTGTATTTGCCTCCCTCTGGTGGTTGGCTGCATCATTACATCCATTTATATCACTTCACTGCAACGTTAGGTCAAAGGGGCCGTCCTTAGAAAAACAGTTATCCGTCTTGACTGCTTCATGGCACAGACATGGCAAAGCAATTGCTGAATTTGTCTTGAGCAGGCGGATCTAAATACATAACTTTCATAGCTCTACAATAAAGATTGCGACCTACACACTTCCTTAAACTTAAAATAAATAAATAAGTAAGTTTGTGAGGAAGTCAAACATTTTATGTCGGAGGCAGATACATTGCATGTGTTCAGAATGACAAAATCGAGCCCTTTACATGGCCCTTCTCCCCTTGTCTATAGGAGGGATGCAAGCTGTTTAAATGGCCCAAATTCACACATTCACCTAATAAAGAAGGTGAAATATTTTGGGTAGATGTTCCTAAAGCAGATTATAACTATATATGGAAATATTATAAAGTATAAAAAGGCTTATTCATTCACAAAAAATAAATAAATCATATTATCATATTTGTATTATACTTGTATTGTGTATTAGATCATATGGGTTGAGAAGTGTTATTTTCTCAGACATAAATAAACAATTCCAGGTGAAAGCCAAAGGTCATGGCTTTCTAGGGAGGGAAACACTACTACATTAATAAAATATTGACCTCTTGCTAGATTGATGACTAAAACACAGCGAAACAGTGAAAAATGTCTGTCAGCTTTTAAGCCTTGAGACAATTGAGACATGGATTGTGCCATTCAGAGGGTGAATGGGCAAGACAAAATATTTAAGTGCCTTTGAACGGGGTATGGTAGTAGGTGCCAGGGGCCCTGGTTTGAGTGTGTCTAGAACTGCAACGCTGCTGGATTTTTTACACTCAACCGTTTCCTGTGTGTGTCAAGAATGGTCCAGCACCCAAAGGACATCCAGCCAACTTGACACAACTGTGGGAAGCGTTGGAGTCAACATGGGCCAGCATCCCAGTGGAACGCTTTCAACACCTAGTAGAGTCCACGTCTCGACAAATTCAGGCTGTTCTAAGGGGAAAAGGGGGGTCAAAATCAATATTAGGAAGGTGTTCCTAATGTTTTGTACACTCAGTGTATAATGTTATTGTCAGCATTATAGTTATCGTCTTTGGTGTGGATGGCCCTTAAGACTATTCTTTCCTTGTCTAGACCTGCAGGTCCTGGGGAACGTTGGTCTGTACCGTGCAGTGTGTTTACTACTGTCTGTCATCTGTCTGGTTCTACTGCTCGTCATCATCATCCTCTGTGTCAAATGTGAGTATCATAGACATTCTATTCTAGAATAGTGATTTAGAAACAGGCAAGACTCATTTGTATTTTGATAGAATATCTAGCATGTTGGTTTAGATAGCCTTCTATGCAAGAAAGAACTAAACAAATGTGTAATAGGATTCCATTCTCTTTTTTTCTTCATTATTCTCTAGTTCCATCCCAGCCTCAGGACTGTCATGGAACTGAAAAAGGGATTGAGGCTAAAGAGGAGAGGTTCCAGTCCACTGAGGTGTGCAGCCTGCAGACATGCCAAGCACAATACTTCCAACAACAGAGCCAGGGTGAGTCCACCACTGTAGTGTGTTAGTCTAATGTAACCATTAAACTATATCACTCTACATTTTGTCAATGTATCGATCTAATGCTTTGAGATGTATTGTACCACTACAATGTTTTCTCTTTGACTTCATACCATGCTAATAATAATTATTGAACCTACATGTATTAATTGAACTACATGTTGTACTTGAAGAGTAATTTCCTCCTTTCCTCCAGTCCCTGCCTGCCACATGTGTGATGAAGGCTGGCTGCACTTTGAGAGCTCCTGCTACTTCCTCTCCAGAGACAGAATGAACTGGGACGAGAGCAGGGACGAGTGTAAGAAGAGAGGGGCAGATCTGGCCATCATAACAAACAAACCAGTGCAGGTGGTTCTACTACAATTGTTACTCCTCTCTACCTCTTGTTTCTCTTCTTTGTATATCAGTGACCATGCAATGATGATAGCAAAGCAACAGTGATTGTATGACAATCACACATAAAATTTGGATTGACTAAGGTTACTAATAGTCCAATAAAACGGTGTAAAAACAAATAATTCTCCTAGACCTTTCTAACGAAGAAGGGAAACCTGATGTACTGGATCGGCCTGAGACAGAGAACCAGGAACTGGGTTTGGGTCAACAACACTGCACTGGGACAGAGGTGAGACAACCGATGATGATGTTTATTGTACTTCAAGACGACAAACAAACTTTGTTTTCCAGAAATTAAAACAATTGAAATGTTTTAGTATGGACAGTACTGAGCTGTTCCCTTTCCTCTCATTGGTAGTTACTGGTCAGGATCCAACAGACAAGGGGATTGTGGGTTACTGACAGGAAAGGAACCTCCTGAGAGAAGCTGGAGCTCCGCATCATGTGACCAGTACAGCTTCTACATCTGCCAGAGGGTGCGCTAAAGAACAGACTTCACCATCTGCCAGAGGGGGCGCTAAAGGACAGACTTCACCATCTGCCAGCAGTCACCAACCCTGGTCCTGGAGAGCTATACGATGTACAGGCTTTTGTTCCAGCCCAGCAGTAAGACACATGATTTAGCTAGTCAACGAATCACCTTGATTAGCTGAATCATTTAAGTGTTGTACACCATGTAGGTCAGCAGGGTTGGTGGCCACTGCCATATTCCAACTAAGAAACCTGTCAATACGGATTCTCTTTAGACTTCCATCTATCATTCACTCCTATTCCATAGCCTTTTATTCCATGATTACACATCTCTATCAACTGCCTTTTAAACCATTATTATACACTGTATGACCTAAGTCTATATTATCATTCATTAGACATCTAGGTATGACCATTGATGGTAAAAATAATCCCATTACAGTTAGTTATGCCTTGTGAAGAACAATCAAGTCGGCCTGCCAGTTTCAGTTAGAATTTGCACTAATGTTAAAGATGAACACTCTATATTGCACTTATTTGCTTGTTTTGCTGAGATGTTTTCTATATGTTTTCTTAATGCCTTTGAATGTGATAATGACCGACATGATTGTGTGCATTAACCAATCATTAGGTTTTAAGTATTGATTCACAATCCTGAAAGAAACAAAAGTTGAATATAATTTGTCCCTGTAATAAATAATCAGTTATTATACTGTCTTGTCAAACCTTTCATAAAAAGTGTTCATGTGCTTTACTTGGAATGATAAAGTAACTTACATGGTCCAAGAAAATTGAAAATGAATCTAGTCTACATTTCAACCCAGTCATACCCATGTACAAATATTTTGTTTTTGACATGTAATACTGCATATACAGTTGAAGTCGGAAGTTTACATACACCTTAGCCAAATACATTTAAACTCAGTTTTTCACAATTCCTGACATTTAATCCTAGTATAACATCCCTGTATTAGGTCAGTTAGGATCACCACTTTATTTTAAGAATGTGACATGTCAGAATAATAGTAGAGTGAATGATTTATTTCAGCTTTAATTTCTTTCATCACATTCCCAGTGGGTCAGAAGCTAACATACACTCAATTAGTATTTGGTAGCATTGCCTTTAAATTGTTTAACTTGGGTCAAACGTTTGTAGGCCGCCTTGCTCGCACACGCTTTTTCAGTTCACAAATTTTCGATGGGATTGAGGTCGGCTTTGTGATGGCCACTCCAATACCTTGACTTTGTTGTCCTTAAGCCATTTTGCCACAACTTTGGAAGTATGCTTGGTGTCATTGTCCATTTGCAAGACCCATTTGCGACCAAGCTTTAACTTCCTGACTGATGTCTTGAGATGTTACTTCAATATATCCACATCATTTTCCTTCTTCATGATGCCGTCTATTTTGTGAAGTGCACCAGTCCCTCTTGCAGCAAAGCACCCCCACAACATGATGCTGCCACCCCGTGCTTCACGGTTGGGATGGTGTTCTTCAGCTTGCAAGCGTCCCCCTTTTTCCTCGAAACATAACGATGGTCATTATGGCCAAACAGTATTATTTTTGTTTCATCAGACCAGAGGACATTTCTCCAAAAAGTACGATCTTTGTCCCCATGTGCAGTTGCAAACCGTAGTCTGGCTTCTTTATGGCGGTTTTGGAGGAGTGGCTTCTTCCTTGCTGAGCGGCCTTTCAGGTTATGTCGATATAAGACTCGTTTACTGTGGATATAGATACTTTGTACCTGTTTCCTCCAGCATCTTCACCAGGTCCTTTGCTATTGTTCTGGGATTGATTCGCACTTTTCGCACCAAAGTACGTTCATCTCTAGGAGATAGAACGCGTCTCCTTCCTGAGCGGTATGACGGCTGCGTGGTCCCATGGTGTTTATACTTGCGGACTATTGTTTGTACAGATGAACGCGATACCTTCAGGCGTTTGGAAATTGCTCCCAAGGATGAACCAGACTTGTGGAGGTCTACAATTTCTTTCTGAGGTCTTGGCTGATTTCTTTTGATTTTCCCGTGATGTCAAGCAAAGAGGCACTGAGTTTGAAGGTAGGCCTTGAAATACATCCACAGGTCCACCTCCAGTTGACTCAAATTATGTCAATTAGCCTATCAGAAGCTTCGAAAGCCATGACATCATTTTCTGGAATTTCCCAAGCTGTTTGAAGGCCCAGTCAACTTAGTGTATGTAAACTTCTGACCCATTGGAAATGTGAAACAGTGAATTATAAGTGAAATAATCTGTCTGTAAACAATTGTTGGAAAAATTACTTGTGTCATGCACAAAGTAGATGTCCTAACCGACTTGCCCAAACTATAGTTTGTTAACAAGAAATGTGTGGAGTGGTTGAAAAACAAGTTTTAATGACTCCAACCTAAGTGTATGTAAACTTCCGACTTCAACTGTATATAGTACCAGTCAAAAGTTTGGACACATCTACTCATTCAAGGGTTTTTCTTTATTTTGACTATTTTCTACATTGTAGAATAGTAGAGAAGACATCAACACTATGAAATAACACGTATGGAATCATGTAGTAACCTAAAAAGTGTTTAACAAATCAAAATATATTTTAGATTCTTCAGAGTAGCCACCCTTTGCCTTGATGACAGCTTTGCACACTATTGGCATTCTCTCAACCAGCTTCACTTGGAATGCTTTTCCAACTGTCTTAAAGGAGTTCCCACATGAGTGCTTCCGGCGCCGACAGAGATGGCCGCCTCGCTTCGCATTCCTAGGAAACTATGCAGTATTTAAATTTTTTATGTGTTATTTATTACATTGTTACCCTAGGAAATATTAGGTTTTATTACATACAGTCGGGAGGAACTATAAGATATAAGAGCAACGTCAACTCACCAACATTACGACCAGGAATACGACTTTCCCGAAGCGGATCCTTTGTTTGGTCCACCACCCAGGACAATGGATCGGATCCCAGCCGGCGACCCAAAACAACGGCGCCGCAGAAGGGGCAGACAGAGTGGTCTTCTGGTCAGGCTCCGTAGATGGGCACATCGTGCACCGCTCCCGAGCATACTACTCGCCAATGTCCAGTCTCTTGACAACAAGGTAGACGAAATCCGAGCAAGGGTTGCCTTCCAGAGAGACATCAGAGATTGTATCGTTCTTTGTTTCACGGAAACATGGCTCACTCGGGATACGTCATCAGAGTCGGTACAGCCACCCGGCTTCTTCACGCATCGCGCCGACAGAAACAAACATCTCTCTGGAAAGAAGAAGGGCGGGAGGTGTATGCCTTATGATTAACGAGACGTGGTGTGATCATAAAATAATACAGGAACTCAAGTCCTTTTGTTCACCTGACCTAGATTTCCTTACAATCAAATGCTGACCGCATTATCTACCAAGATAATTCTCTTCGATCATAATCACAGTCGTGTATATCCTGCCCCAATCAGACACATCGACGGCCCTGAAATAACTTAATTTGACTCTATGTAAACTGGAAACCACATATCCTGAGGCTGCATTTATTGTAGCTGGGGATTTTAACAAGGCTAACCTGAAAACAAGGCTCCCTAAATGTTATCGAATGCGCAACCCGGGCTGGCAAAACCCTGGATCATTGTTATTCTAACTTCCGCGAAGCATATAAAGCCCTCCCCCGCCCTCCTTTCGGAAAATCTGACCACGACTCCATTTTGATGCTCCCAGCCTATAGACAGAAACTAAAACAGGAAGCGCCCGTGCTCAGGTCTGTTCAACGCTAGTCCGAACAATCGGATTACACGCTTCAAGATTGCTTCGATCACGTGGACTGGGATATGTTCCGCATAGCGTCGGACAATAACATTGATGTATACGCTGATTCGGTGAGCGAGTTTATTAGCAAGTGCATCGGCGACTATTAAAACCTTCCCCAACCAGAAACCGTGGATTGATGGCAGCATTCACACAAAACTGAAAGCGCGAACCACTGCTTTTAATCAGGACAAGGCGACCGGAAACATGACCGAATACAAACAGTGTGGCTATTCCCTCAGCAAGGAAATCAAACAAGCTAAGCACCAGTATAGAGACAAAGTAGAGTCGCAATTCAACGGCTCAGACACGAGAGGAATGTGGCAGGGTCTACAGTCAATCACGGACTACAAAATGAAAACCAGCCCCGTCTCGGACCCCGATGTCTTGCTCCCAGACAAATTAAACAACTTCTTTGCTCACTTTGAGGACAATACAGTGCCACCGACACGGCCCGCTACCAAAACCTGCAGACTCTCTTTCACCGCAGCCAACGTGAGTAAAACATTTAAACGTGTTAACCCTCGCAAGGCTGCCGGCCCAGACGGCATCCCTAGCTGCGTCCTCAGAGCATGCGCAAACCAGCTGGCTGATGTGTTTAAGGACATATTCAATCAATCCCTATCCCAGTCTGCTGTTCCCACATGCTTCAAGAGGGCCACCATTGTTCCTGTTCCCGTAGCACTCACCTCCGTCATCATGAAGTGCTTTGAGAGACTAGTCAAGGATCATATCATCTCCACCCTACCTGACACCCTAGACCCACTTCAGTTTGCTTACCGCCCCAATAGGTCCACAGACGACGCAATCGCAATCACACTGCACACTGCCCTAAACCATCTGGACAAGAGGAATACCTATGTAAGAATGCTGTTCATCGACTACAGCTCAGCATTTAACACCATAGTACCCTCCAAACTCGTCATTAAGCTCGAGACCCTGGGTCTCGACTCCGCCCTGTGCAACTGGGTCCTGGACTTTCTGACGGGCCGCCCCCAGGTGGTGAGGGTAGGAAACAACATCTCCACCCCGCTGATCCTCAACACTGGGGCCCCACAAGAGTGCGTTCTCAGCCCTCTCCTGTACTCCCTGTTCACCCATGACTGCGTGGCCATGCACGCCTCCAACTCAATCATCAAGTTTGCAGATGACACTACAGTGGTAGGCTTGATTACCAACAACGACGAGACGGCCTACAGGGAGGAGGTGAGGGCCCTCGAAGTGTGGTGTCAGGAAAATAACCTCACACTCAATGTCAACAAAACAAAGGAGATGATCGTGGACTTCAGGAAACAGCAGAGGGAGTAGCCCTCTATCCACATTGACGGGACAGTAGTGAAGAAGGTGGAAGGTTTTAAGTTCCTCGGCGTACACATCAAGGACAAACTGAAATGGTCCACCCACACAGACAGCGTTGTGAAAGCGGCACAACAGCGCCTCTTAAACCTCAGGAGGCTGAAGAAATTCGGCTTGTCACCAAAAACACTCACAAACTTTTACAGATGCACAATCGAGAGCATCCTGTCGGGCTGCATCACCGCCTGGTACGGCAACTGCTCCGCCCACAACCGTAAGGCTCTCCAGAGGGTAGTGAGGTCTGCACAACGCATCACCGGGGGCAAATTACCTGCCCTCCAGGACACCTACACCCCCCGATGTCACAGAAAGGCCAAAAAGATCATCAAGGACAACAACCACCCGAGCCACTGCCTGTTCACCCCCCTATCATCCAGAAGGCGAGGTCAGTACAGGTGCATCAAAGCGGGGACCGAGAGACTGAAAAACAGCTTCTATCTCAAGGCCATCGGACTGTTAAACAGCCATCACTAACATTGAGTGGCTGCTGCCAACATACTGACTCATCTCTAGCTACTTTAATAATGAAAAATTGATGTAATAAATGTATCACTAGCCACTTTAAACAATGCCACTTTATATAATGTTTACATACCTTACAATACTCATCTCATATGTATATACTGTACTCTATACCATCTACTGCATCTTGCCTATGCTGTTTGGCCATCGCTTATTCATATATTTTTATGTACATATTCTTATTCATTCCTTTACACTTGTGTGTATAAGGTAGTTGTTGTGAAATTGTTAGGTTATATTACTTGTTAGATATTACTGCATGGTCGGAACTAGAAGCACAAGCATTTCGCTGCACTCGCTTTAACATCTGCTAACCATGTGTATGTGACAAATACATTTGATTTGATTTGACATATGCTGAGCACTTGTTGGCTGCTTTTCCTTCACTCTGCGGTCCAACTCATCCCAAACCATCTCAATTGCATTAAGGTCGGGTGATTGTGGAGGCCAGGTCATCTGATGCAGCACTCCATCACTCTCCTTCTTGGTCAAATATCCCTTACACAGCCTGGAGGTGTGTTGGGTCATTGTCCTGTTGAAAAACAAATGATAGTCCCACTAAGCGCAAACCAGATGGAATGGCATATCGCTGCAGAATGCTGTGGTAGCCATGCTGGTTAAGTGTTCTTTGAATTCTAAATAAATCACAGACTGTGTCACCAGCAAAGCACCCCCACACCATCACACCTCCTCCTCCATGCTTCACGGTGGGAACCACACATGCGGAGTTCATCCATTTACCTACTCTGCGTTTCACAAAGACACGGCGGTTGAAACCAATAATCTCAAATTTGGACTCATCAGATCAAGGACAGATTTCTTCCAGTCTAATGTCCATTGTTAGTTTTTCTTGGCCAAAGCAAG
The DNA here is from genome assembly GCF_045679555.1 of Salvelinus alpinus. Lineage (NCBI taxonomy): Eukaryota > Metazoa > Chordata > Actinopteri > Salmoniformes > Salmonidae > Salvelinus > Salvelinus alpinus. Next base: position 33,187,479 of record NC_092089.1, on the reverse strand, counting down.
TCTCTTCTTCTTATTGGTGTCCTTTAGTGGTGATTTCTTGGCAGCAATTCGACCATCGAGGCCTGATTCAGGCAGTCTCCTCTGAACAGTTGATGTTGAGATGTGTCTGTTACTTGAACTCTGTGAAGCATTTATTTGGGCTGCAATTTCTGTGGCTGGTAACTCTAATTAACTTATTCTCTTCAGCAGAGGTAACTCTTGGTCTTCCTTTCTGGTGGTGGTCCTCATGAGAGGCAGTTTCATCATAGTGCATGATGGTTTTTGCGATTGCATTTGAAGAAGCTTTCAAAGTTCTTGAAATTTTCCGGATTGACTAACCTTCATGTCTTAAACTAATGATGGATTGTCGTTTCTCTTTGCTTATTTGAGCTGTTCTTGCCATAATATGGACTCTGTCTTTTACCAAATAAGTCTATCTTCTGTAAACCACCCCTACCTTGTCACAACACAACTGACTGGCTCATACACATTAAGAAGGAAAGAAATTCCACAAATACATTTTTAACAAGGCACACCTGTTAATTGAAATGCTTTCCAGGTGACTAACACATGAAGCTGGTTGAGAGAATGCCAAGAGTGTGCAAAGCTGTCAACAAGGCAAAGGGGGAATACTTTGAGTAATTTCAAATAATAATTTCAAACAGATATTTTGATTTGTTTAACACTTTTTTGTTTACTACGTGATTCCATATGTGTTATTTCATATTTGTGATGTCTTCACTATTATTATACAGTGTAGAAAATAGTAAAAATAAAGAAAAACCCTTGAATGAGTAGGTGTGTCCAAACTTTTGACTGGTATTGTACATGCACCCATTTTTTTAGAAGGGGCAAGAAGTACGCGAGGCCCGGCCCGGAGCTGCCGGAGTCGCCCTCCTGGAGTCGCCCTCCTGTCCGGCGCTGCCGGAGTCGCCCTCCTGTCCGGCGCTGCCGGAGTCGCCCTCCTGTCCGGCTTTAGTTATATTTGCTTTCTTTATTATTTGGTTAGGTCAGGGTGTGACAAGTGTGGTTTGTTTAGTTTTTGTATTGTCTAGGTTTTTGTCTTGTCTAGGGTTTTTGGTTTTCTATGGAGATTTTGTATTGTCTAGGGGTATGTAGGTTTATGGTGGCCTGAATCGTTCCCAATCAGAGACAGCTGTTTATCGTTGTCTCTGATTGGGGAGCCTATTTAGGTTGCCATTTTCCATGTTGGTTTTGTGGGTAGTTGTCCATGTTTAGTTGCCTGGATGCACTACGTTGGCGTCACGTGTCGTTTGGATATTTATTGTTTTTGTTGGTGACATTGTTAAATAAAGAAGTATGTACGCTCAAAACGCTGCGCCTTGGTCCACTCCTTTAAACGGCCGTGACACTTTCCTGCAATCTGGAGCCATAATTATTATGCCTCTTTACCTGTTCAATTGTCATTTTAATTAATGATGCACATTGATTCTTTAAGAACTTTTATGCTTTAGGAGTTTAGCACAACTGCTATACTGGTACACTACATGACCAAAAATATGTGGTCACCTGCTCGTCGAACATCTCATTCCAAAATCAGGGGCATTAATATAGAGTTCGTCCCCCCTTTGCTGCTATAACAGTCTCCACTCTTCTGGGAAGGTTTTCCACTAGCCGGAACATTGCTGCAGGGACTTCCATTCAGCCACAAGAGCTTTAGTGAGGTCGTGCACTGATGTTGGGCAATTAGGCCTGGCTCACAGTTGGCGTTCCAATTCATCCCAAAGGTGTTCGATGGGGTTGAGGTCAGGGTTCTGTGCAGGCCAGTCAAGTTCTTCCACACCGATCTCGACAAAACATTTATGTATGAACCTCGCTTTGTGCACGGGGCATTGTCATGCTGAAACAGGAAAGGGCCTTCCCCAAATTGTTGCCATAAAGTTGGAAGCACAGAATCATCTAGAATGTCATTGTATGCTGTAACGTTAAGATTTCCCTTCGCTGGAACTAAGGGGCCTAGCCCGAACCATGAAAAACAGCCCCAGACCATTATTGATCCTCCACCAAACTTTACAGTTGGCACTTTGCATTTGAGCAAGTAGCGTTCTCCTGGCATCCGCTAAACCCAGATTCGTCAATCGGACTGCCAGATGGTGACGCGTAATTCATCACTCCAGAAAACGCGCTTCCACTTCTCCAGAGTCCAATGGCAGCGAGCTTTACACCAGTCCAACTGATGTTTGTCATTGTGTATGGTGATCTTAGGCTTGTGTGTGGCTGCTTGGCCATGGAAACCCATTTCATGATGCTCCCGACAAACAGTTATTGTGATGATGTTGCTTCCAGAAGCCGTTTGGAACTCGGTAGTGAGTGTTGCAACCGAGGACAGACGATTTTTACACGCTACGTGCTTCAGCACTCAGCGGTCCTGTTCTGTGAGCTTGTGTGGCCTACCACTTCGCAGCTGAGCCATTGTTGCTCCTAGACGTTCCCACTTCACAAAAACACCACTTGCAATTGACCGGGCAGCTCTAGCAGGGCAGACATTTGATGAACTGACTTGTTAGAAAAGATGGCATCCTCTGACGGTGCCACGTTGAATGTCACTGAGCTCTTAAGTATGTTCCCTTCTACTGCCAATTTGTGTCTATGGAGATTGTATGGCTATGTGCTCGATTTTATAAACCTGTCAGCAACAAGTGTGGCTGAAAATAGACGAATCCACTAATTTGAAGTAGTGCCATATACTTTTGGCCATGTGGTGTGTATTGTATCGTAAGACAAGAATTAAAACAATTTTTGTATTTTCTAAAGTCTAGCAACCTTGCCAGCTGGCATGCCTGCTAAGCTAGTTAGACAAGCCATTCTAACTTAATTGATAGCCTGAAATGACAAGGTAGCTAGTTACGAGGTTGTGAGATTGGGAACCCATCTACCTGGCTAGCTAAAACAAACTTTATAAAATTGCTAGGTGGCTAGTATGACAGAGAAACCTATTGTGACCACTGCACTCAGAACAGGTTCCGGTAGCAAAATGTAATAGAATTCTTAAATTGTTTATCTGGTCCGCACTCAAAAAAGAGATTCAAGGTTAATTTTGAGTATTTATTTCATTCAAGGGTGGGTAGATAGACAAACATTTCAGCCTTCGTCAGTGTCATCAGCATCCCCTCTGAAGGTGCACTTCATTAATGCTTGTTTTATTTATTCATCAAGAAGGAATCAACATAGCTTGATCAAATTAATTTACAAACAGTCCTGCCCATCACTGGCAGCTAAAATCAGATGAAACGCTGTGTGTCACTCGACACTCTCTCCTCCTTCACTCATGATACTGTCTTCACACATATCTTTGCTCAGTGGTTCACCTAGGAAGGAACCACTTACTAGGAAGAATATGGGGGAGGGGGCACTGATTGGGATGCTGTATACACTCTCATCATGGTTTTAAGCTATTTTTATGGAGTATGTAGGAGAGACTATATGTGTGTGCCTGAGTGTGTTTGCATGTGTGTGTCAAAATGTGTGTGTGCCCCGTATGGGTATGACGCCTCTGCATTCATGCTTGCATCACACGTATACTATATAATAACAATATAATGATCTGTTTTGCTGTCTTAAACCTCAGATCTATCTTACTTCCTGGTCATCCTCAGGCTCTTCCTGTTCCACATCTAAACCCAGAGCGCTGTGGCGAATCATCTGCCAGCATGCCAGGGACTTCCTGTTTCCATCTATCTCACCCCTGTGTTTGGGTCTGATCAGAGGGCTTCCAGGTCCTTTTGACATGTCAGTGTTCTCCGCCTCCTCCCGCTCCTTGCTCTGGTCCTCATCCTTAGAGAAGGCTTGGATGTAGCGACGCATCTTTTGCACCAGTGGGTCGTTGCGATCCTCAACCCTGCAATGGAGACATTAAGAGAGCCATTATAATATAAAGCCTGTATATTTTTTTTTATTTTTTTTTTATTTCACCTTTATTTAACCAGGTAGGCTAGTTGAGAACAAGTTCTCATTTGCAACTGCGACCTGGCCAAGATAAAGCATAGCAGTGTGAACAGACAACACAGAGTTACACATGGAGTAAACAATAAACAAGTCAATAACATGGTAGAAAAAAAAGAGAATCTATATACAATGTGTGCAAAAGGCATGAGGTAGGCAATAAATCGAATAATTACAATTTAGCAGATTAACACTGGAGTGATAAATCATCAGATGATCATGTGCAAGAAGAGATACTGGTGTGCAAAAGAGCAGAAAAGTAAATAAATAAAAGCAGTATGGGGGGTGAGGTAGGTAAATTGGGTGGGTAGTTTACAGATGGACTATGTACAGCTGCAGCGATCGGTTAGCTGCTCGGATAGCAGATTTTTAAAGTTGTTGAGGGAGATAAAAGTCTCCAACTTCAGAGATTTTTGCAATTCGTTCCAGTCGCAGGCAGCAGAGAACTGGAAGGAAAGGCGTCCAAATGAGGTTTTGGCTTTAGGGATGATCAGTGAGATACACCTGCTGGAGCGCGTGTTGCGGGTGGGTGTAGCCATCGTGACCAGTGAACTGAGATAAGGCGGCACTTTACCTAGCATAGCCTTGTAGATGACCTGGAGCCAGTGGGTCTGACGACGAACATGTAGCGAGGGCCAGCCGACTAGGGCATACAGGTCGCAGTGGTGGGTCGTATAAGGTGCTTTAGTAACAAAACGAATGGCACTGTGATAAACTGCATCCAGTTTGCTGAGTAGAGTATTGGAAGCTATTTTGTAGATGACATCGCCGAAGTCGAGGATCGGTAGGATAGTCAGTTTTACTAGGGTAAGTTTGGCGGCGTGAGTGAAGGAGGCTTTGTTGCGGAATAGAAAGCCGATTCTTGCTTTGATTTTGGATTGGAGATGTTTGATATGAGTCTGGAAGGAGAGTTTGCAGTCTAGCCAGACACCTAGGTACTTATAGATGTCCACATATTCTAGGTCGGAACCGTCCAGGGTGGTGATGCTAGTCGGGCGTGCGGGTGCAGGCAGCGAACGGTTGAAAAGCATGCATTTGGTTTTACTAGCGTTTAAGAGCAGTTGGAGGCCACGGAAGGAGTGTTGTATGGCATTGAAGCTCGTTTGGAGGTTAGATAGCACAGTGTCCACGGAAGGGCCGGAAGTATATAGAATGGTGTCGTCTGCGTAGAGGTGGATCAGGGAATCGCCCGCAGCAAGAGCAACATCATTGATGTATACAGAGAAAAGAGTCGGCCCGAGAATTGAACCCTGTGGTACCCCCATAGAGACTGCCAGAGGACCGGACAACATGCCCTCCGATTTGACACACTGAACTCTGTCTGCAAAGTAGTTGGTGAACCAGGCAAGGCAGTCATTAGAAAAACCGAGGCTACTGAGTCTGCCGATAAGAATATGGTGATTGACAGAGTCGAAAGCCTTGGCCAGGTCGATGAAGACGGCTGCACAGTAATGTCTTTTATCGATGGCGGTTATGATATCGTTTAGTACCTTGAGCGTGGCTGAGGTGCACCCATGACCGGCTCGGAAACCGGATTGCACAGCGGAGAAGGTACGGTGGGATTCGAGATGGTCAGTGATCTGTTTGTTGACTTGGCTTTCGAAGACCTTAGATAGGCAGGGCAGGATGGATATAGGTCTGTAACAGTTTGGGTCCAGGGTGTCTCCCCCTTTGAAGAGGGGGATGACCGCGGCAGCTTTCCAATCCTTGGGGATCTCAGATGATACGAAGGAGAGGTTGAACAGGCTGGTGATAGGGGGTGCGACAATGGCGGCGGACAGTTTCAGAAATAGGGGGTCCAGATTGTCAAGCCCAGCTGATTTGTATGGGTCCAGGTTTTCCAGCTCTTTCAGAACATCTGCTATCTGGATTTGGGTAAAGGAGAGGCTGGGGAGGCTTGGGCGAGTAGCAGCGGGGGGGGCGGGGCTGTTGGCCAAGGTTGGAGTCGCCAGGAGGAAGGCATGGCCAGCCATTGAGAAATGCTTGTTGAAGTCTTCGATTATCACGGATTTATCGGTGGTGACCGTGTTACCTAGCCTCAGTGCAGTGGGCAGCTGGGAGGAGGTGCTCTTGTTCTCCATGGACTTTACAGTATCCCAGAACTTTTTGGAGTTAGAGCTACAGGATGCAAATTTCTGCTTGAAAAAGCTGGCCTTTGCTTTCCTGACTGACTGCGTGTATTGGTTCCTGACTTCCCTGAACAGTTGCATATCGCGGGGGCTCTTCGATGCTATTGCAGTTCGCCACAGGATGTTTTTGTGCTGGTCGAGGGCAGTCAGGTCTGGAGTGAACCAAGGGCTATATCTGTTCTTGGTTCTGCATTTTTTGAACGGAGCATGCTTGTCTAATATGGTGAGGAAGTAACATTTAAAGAATGACCAGGCATCCTCAACTGACGGGATGAGGTCAATATCCTTCCAGGGTACCCGGGCCAGGTCGATTAGAAAGGCCTGCTCGCAGAAGTGTTTTAGGGAGCGTTTGACAGTGATGAGGGGTGGTCGTTTGACCGCGGACCCGTGGCGGATACAGGCAATGAGGCAGTGATCACTGAGATCTTGATTGAAGACAGCAGAGGTGTATTTGGAGGGCAGGTTGGTCAGGATAATGTCTATTAGGGTGCCCATGTTTACGGATTTAGGGTTGTACCTGGTGGGTTCCTTGATGATTTGTGTGAGATTGAGGGCATCAAGCTTGGATTGTAGGACTGCCGGGGTGTTAAGCATATCCCAGTTTAGGTCACCTAACAGAACAAACTCTGAAGCTAGATGGGGAGCGATCAATTCACAGATGGTGTCCAGGGCACAGCTGGGAGCTGAGGGGGGTCGGTAGCAGGCGGCAACAGTGAGAGACTTATTTCTGGAGAGATTAATTTTTAAAATTAGAAGTTCGAACTGTTTGGGCATAGACCTGGAAAGTATGACAGAACTTTGCAGGCTATCTCTGCAGTAGATTGCAACTCCTCCCCCTTTGGCAGTTCTATCTTGACGGAAAGTGTTATAGTTGGGTATGGAAATCTCAGAATTTTTGGTGGCCTTCCTAAGCCAGGATTCGGACACGGCAAGGACATCAGGGTTGGCAGAGTGTGCTAAAGCGGTGAGTAAGGCAAACTTAGGGAGGAGGCTTCTGATGTTGACATGCATGAGGCCAAGGCTTTTTCGATCACAGAAGTCAACAAATGAGGGTGACTGGGGACATGCAGGGCCTGGGTTTACCTCCACATCACCCGAGGAACAGAGGAGTAGTAGGATGAGGGTGCGGCTAAAGGCTATCAAAACTGGTCGCCTAGAGCGTTGGGGACAAAGAATAAAAGGAGCAGATTTATGGGCGTGGTAGAATAGATTCTGGGCATAATGTGCAGACAGGGGTATGGTGGGGCGTGGGTACAGCGGAGGCAAGCCCAGGCACTGGGTGATGATAAGAGAGGTTGTATCTCTGGACATGCTGGTCTCAATGGGTGAGGTCACCGCATGTGTGGGGGGTGGGACCAAGGAGGTATCAGAGGTACGGAGAGTGGAACTACAGGGTCCATTGCAAACCAAAACAATGATAATGATAACTAGCCTGAACAACAGTATGCAAGGCATATTGATATTTGAGAGAGACATACAATAAGGCATAAAGTGATTGCAGGTCTTGATTGGGAGAGCTAGCTAAAACAACAGGTAAGATAACAGCAGCAATAACAGGGTGCTAGTCTAACACAGCAACAACAGGTAAAAATGGCGACGACTAGGCAGAGAGGGTCGGATTAACTACACACAGATCCTGAGTTAAAGCACAGAGCCGACAGATAAAACACAAATAAACAGAATGGAGTACCGTGAATTAATGGACAGTCAAGCATGCATCAGCTATGTAGCCAAGTGATCATAGTGTCCAGGGGGCAGCCGTAGATGGAGCAGGGAGGCCTCCACTAAGCTAGCACGCGGCGTTTAAAGTTAGTAGCCCGGGGGGTGGTCTGCTCAGACGGAGGGGGTCTGCTCAGACGTGGTCGTGTCGACAGAGAATCCAAGCCAGATGGCGATGGCGAAAGAGAGGTTGTGAATTGTAGAATTGTGTTTGCTAACTGGTGCTAGCTTCGTGGCAGTGGCGCTAGCTGCGCTAGCTACAAGCTAGCTGTGAGGATCAGAAGTAGTGGCTCAGGGATTACGGCAGGAATCCGGCGTTGTTGTCGAGAGACAGTCCGATGCTGGTAAATTGGTGAGTAATATCCAGGCTAATAACAGGGCTGGTGTCTGTGCAGAAGGTAAAAGCTACTAGCAGCGGCAAAAAAATGGCTAAATTAGCTTGTAGCTGGTATTGTAGCCCAAGAATTCGCTGGTAGACCTCTTCAGCTAGCCGGCAGATGGGCCTAGCTCGAGGCTAGCTCAAGGCTAACTGGTGCTTGCTTCGGGACAGAGGTGTTAGCCAGTAGTAGCCACTCGGTTGCAGCTAGCTAGCTGTGATGATACGGTGTAATTGTCCAGAGCTTGCGTCAGGAATCCGGTGATGTGGTAGAGAAAAAGCAGTCCTATATGCTCTGGGTTGATATCGCGCTTGCAGACTGGCAGGTATTGGCCCGGTATTGAAGCTGGCTGTGTCTGAGTTGAGGGTGAAGACCGCAGCAGTGGCTAACTGACTGCTAGTTATCTGGCTAGCTTCTGATTGGGGTTACGGTTCTAAAGTATAAAAAAATAGCAGGTCCGTACCACATTGGGTGAGGCGGAATGTAGGAATGTATATTCAGTTCCTAGATGGAAAGTGAAATTAAAATATATACGAAATGTATACGAAAAATACGAAGACTATTTACACGGGACAGGACAAGACAAAGACACGCCCGACTGCTACGCCATCTTGGATCATCAAGAGATCCCCATATGATGGGGATGGGGAAACACTGTTAACACCACCACACCTAAGACAGAGAGTACAGTAATAGGCCAGTTAGATGAAGTGTTGTTGTCTTACCGGAGGTACCACCGCTCCCCCAGGCCGTAGAGCAGACCACACACCCCCAGGCGGGGCCACAGGCAGCGGGGCAACCTCCTCTCCAACATCAGGGTAGTGGCCACCACCTACACACAGTGAGCAGGGACAAAGGACATAAGGATCATTAGAATGGCACTGATTGGGATGCTGTATACACTTTCATCATGGTTGTAAGCTATTTTTATGGAGTATGTAAAAATTTGATTTGATGTAGGAGAGACTATGTGTGTGTGCCTGAGTGTGTATGTGCATGTGTGTGTGTCAAAATGTGTGTGTGTGTGTGTGTGTGGCACACCTGTGTCCTCCAGAGCTCGTCCCTCTCCTGGGCAACTCTCCATTGTGTATCACTCATCATGGCTGTGAGTAGGTTGAGCAGCAGTATGTAGGAGACCACAGAGAAGGTGCAGTGCAGCACATGGACAATAGGGGGCGTTGTGATGGTGTGGTCCACTGGCAGGTCTATCAGACCCACACTCAGCTCAAACTGGGAGAACAGAGTGATGGGGAAGGAGCGGTACGCAGGTAGAGAGTCTGGGTCCTGAGTCATGTACACCATCCACAGGGCTGGGAGGGAGGGAGGGAGGGAGGGAGGGAGGGAGGGAGGGAGGGAGGGAGGGAGGGAGGGAGGGAGGGAGGGAGGGAGGATAACCGGCAAATAAAAATAGTAATTATATTTGGTTTAATACATTTGTACTATTAATATGGTTTTTGAGTTTCTCTTTACCAGAATGTACTTACAGGTGGAAAACCCTATGAGCACGATGAAGCTCAGCCACATGAACCTGGTCAGGTCTCCAAATATAATCTAGGAGGAAATGAGACAAAACACCACAACAGTTTAATATGGGAATCAAAACAGAAAAAACATACGTTCTACAGTAACGTCACGCCAATGCTTGTGTGTGTGTGTGTGTGTGCGTGCATGCACATGTGTGTGTCTGCTTCCCTTACATACCTTCTGTATCATGATGACGTAAGGCCCCAACATCTGAAAGCCTCGGGCGAAGAACATGACGTTGCTCCAGCCAAGCACCAGACACACAGCCATGACAACTGCCTCCCCCTGCACCCCACTGACCCTGAACACACACAGCAGCACCACCAGGAACGCATAGAAAATACTGGGGAGGAAACACAGATTATTACACAGGTTATAAATGCTACATAGACATGACATAACACAACAACATCACTAGGCAGGTAATAAAGGCTAGATAGGCACCAAGGTTGACTTACAGAATGACATGGAAGGGTCCCCCCAGGGCCGTCTGTCCAAAGTACTGCTTGGCCCCCACTCTCAGCATATCTGGGATCTTAGGGATTGGGAATAACACAGATTATATTGACAGCCAATAATGTGATCTAATCTACAGTGTAAATATAAGTGACATGTAAAACTATTGGGTGATGTATGTTTTACCTCCAGTAGCAGAATAACCAGGGCACCCAGGACACTGATCATCTCTCCTGCCAGACGCAAGTTGTCCCCATAGGTCACATAACTCTCCTACAGGGACAGGGACAGAGAACAGGGCACGTGGATCACAAAGGGTTCATATGAACACCTCTGATTGAGGTTTGCACACAGGCTGTCATATGAAGACGCCTTCATGTCTCCCCCACCTTCAGAGTTTTCTGCACGCGGATGGTTTTGTCCATGTCAGATACAGTGTAATTCTCTGGAGCGTCCTTTAGAGGGCGATACACACAACACAGTGTGAAGGTCCCAATGTACAGGAGGTACAGCAGCAGCAACAACCTGTACACAACACAATAATAACATTACAACATTAAACATAAACAAATGACAGCATCTCAAACACAACATCAGAACATGATCCACTGTATGTGTTGTTACCTAAAGTAGTGTTTTCCATAGAGGTTCCACTTGAGACTGACCAATTGCCTAACAGGAGTCACTTCCAGTATCCTCCTTGCCTGAAGTAGGAGATCATCATCAGTTTCCCTGTACTGTATATTACAATGTATCATGTTTGTGTACTGTACTGTACCTCTCTCCTCTGGCTGCCCACGATGAGCTCAAGCACAGAGCAGTCGTCGTCGGCGACCAAGGAGTCGATCTCTGTGAGGTCATAGAGGTTAGAGGTCAAGGGTCCCAGGTTCCACTGGTTGATTCGCCTCCGATTGACCAGGTGCTGGAATGCCTGGGAGGGAGAGATGTTGTTTTATTTTTATTTTTTACTTTCTATCCCTCTATCCATGCTCACCACAAGGTTGCCCTCCTTGGCAGCCAGTTTGAAGGGCGTTAAGCCATGGTAGTTGGGCACCATGTCCAGTGGCACAGCCTGGTCCAGCTCAACGTCACGTGCCAACAGCAGATCCAACGCCAGGCATGCTATAGTCTTATTGGGCTGCAGGACCAGGATGTGGAGCACTGTGTTACCTAGGGGGGAGAGAGGGAGATATTAAACTGCTGAAAAAGGGAGAATAGAGAGGGGAGGGGCAGAACGAGGAGAAGAAAGAGGAATGTTTCATACCAATGGAGTCCTGGGCCCTGGTGCTGGCTCCTGCGTTGATCACCATGGAGATGATGTCCTGATTCCCCACACAGGCCGCAAATGCCAGAATGTGCTCACCTAAAGTAAAGCCCACGGAATCAAATAACCACATTTCCCAAAATGCACTGCTCTACTCCTTACAGACCACAAACAATCATCTTACCATAGTAGAGAAGCCCTCCTCTTCTCTTCCTGAAGTACAGGCCTGTGACTCTGGGCGTGGCCACATCCGCCCCTCGACCAATCAGACTGCGGACCAGGTTAACGTTCTGATTCACCACGGCAATGTGGAGAGGTGTCATGCCTGATTGAGAGTGAGTAAGAGAGAGAATATATTATTGCGTGAATAAATATCTGTGTGAGTTTTATGATATTATAGTGTGTGTTTGTTCATTGTGTGTGAGAGTATATGTACCAAGGAAGAGGTCAGAGGTCATGGGTTCATTGATGAGTTCAGGTGCTCCGTCCATCAGAGCTACGGCAGCATCCATGTTATCATTCAGAACTGCCACATGCAGCGCGGTCTCCCCCAGAGCACCTCTCTCAAAGATGTTAGTGGATGCACAGTCCAGAAGTTTCTTAATGCAACCTGCACTGTTCTCTTTGGCCGCAAAGAAGAGAGGGATGTCATTTGTCCTATGGGAGAGAGAGTGTGTTTGCAAGTTTGAATTCAAATGCTGCATTCATAACATGTCGTAATTATCAGCATATGACTGGGAAAAATCCACTTGAATGCTCCTCCAGCTGGTAATTACTAGTGGGAAACTGTCTATCATCTCTGAGCGCAGACTTCTCCCACATGCTGAGCTCTGATGTCACATTCCACTGAGCACAGACATCAGTTCAACGTCTAATTTTGATTTACATTTGGTTGAGTTGTCAGCTATTGTGAATTCAACAGGAAATCAACAAAAAATGTGGCCTTGTCATTGTATTTAGGTTAAAATGCCCTTATGTTGATGACTTTTTCCAAATCCAATAAGTTTTCCATGTTGATTCAAAATAGATCACATAGATTTCTTGGGTTGAAATGAAGTGGAAACAACGTTGATTTGCCAAGTGGGATACTAAGGAAATTACCTCGATAGCAGTATTTTTGGCAGTTAAGTGCAACAACAAAACATAATAAAAAAATACAAACGATTAATAACCTCTTTGGGCTAGGGGGCAGTATTTTGACGTTTGGATGACAAGCGTGCCCAAAGTAAACTGCCTATTACTCAGGCCCAGAAGCTAGGATATGCATATAATTGGTCGATTTGGATAGAAAACACTCTAAAGTTTCTAAAACTGTTAAAATAATGTCTGTGAGTATAACAGAACTGATATGGCAGGCGAAAACCCGAGGACAAACCATCCAGAAAAAATACATTTTCAGCCCAAGATTGATTCCTATGGATGTCATTTTTTAAATGAAGGGAATACCTCCCAGATTGTAGTTCCTAGGGCTTCCACTAGATGTCAACAGTCTTTAGAAAGAATTTCAGGCTTGTTTTTGGAAAAATGAGCTAGAATTTGTAGTTTTTCTAAGTTGCTCCCATTTTGGCTGTAGTGTTTGTTACGCGTTCTGGTGAATGCGCGTACTTTGTTGTTTATCTCCGGTAATGACAATAACGATTCTCCGTCTTAAATTTGATCGTTTATTTATGTATTAGGGTACCCGAGGTTTGATTATAAACGTTGTTTGACTTGTTTGGAGAAGTTTATTGGTAACGTTTGGGATTCATTGTGTATGCATTTTGAAGGAGGGAAACCGGTGGATTATTGAATGAAGCGCGCCAGCTAAACTGAGTTTTTGAGGGTATAAAGACGGACTTTATCGAACAAAATGACCATTTGTGATGTAGCTGGGACCTTTTGGAGTGCCAACAGAAGATCTTCAAAGGTAAGTGATTTATTTTATCGCTATTTCTGACTTTTGTGGCGCATGTGCCTGGTTGGAAAATGTTTTTAATGCATTTGTGTGCTGAGCGCTGTCCTCAGATAATCGCATGGTGTGCTTTCGTCGTAAAGCCTTTTTGAAATCTGACACAGCGGCTGGATTAACAAGTTAAGCTTTTAACTGATGTATGACACTTGTATTTTCATGACTGTTAAATATTACTTTTTCTGTAATTTGAATTTCGCGCTCTGCAATTTCACCGGAAGTTGTCGAGATGGGACGCTAGCATCCCACTGATCTGCAAGAATGAATATGGTTTTGGATCACTACAATTTGTTTATGAGCATGATAGCTGTACTTTTAGTTTATGGTTGACGCAGCTTGTTTGCCATTACAGGCTGACTACACCGCTCGCATCGCGTGTGCGAGTGTTGCAAAATAAATTTAGAAATCTATATTATTCAATTATTGCACCCACACACTGCTTGCGCGCACCATCGAGCGTCTGCATTGCCATGGGCTAAAATAGAAGTCAGTTCTATTTGTGACGCAGATCGCGCTGCAAGTCCTGCCTCTCCCATCTCCTCATTGGTTTATAGAAGCAGGTACCCACATGCCATCTCCTCATTGGGTATACCCACGTAGGTGACTGAAAGACGAAATAGGTTGGTGACGGTAACATAATTTATGAAAGTTGCCAATCGCAATACAGTCGTGGCCAAAAGTTTTGAGAATGACACAAATATTAATTTTCACAAAGTCTGCTGCCTCAGTTTGTATGATGGCAATTTGCATATACTCCATAATGTTATGAAGAGTGATCAGATGAATTGCAAATAATTGCAAAGTCCCTCTTTGCCATGCAAATGAACTGAATCCCTCCAAAACATTTCCACTGCATTTCAGCCCTGCCACAAAAGGACCAGCTGACATCATGTCAGTGATTCTGTCGTTAACACAGGTGTGAGTGTTGACGAGGACAAGGCTGGAGATCACGCTGTCATGCTGATTGAGTTCAAATAACAGACTGGAAGCTTCAAAAGGAGGGTGGTGCTTGGAATCATTGTTCTTCCTCTGTCAATCATGGTTACCTGCAAGGAAACATGTGCCGTCATCATTGTTTTGCACAAAAAGGGCTTCACAGGCAAGAATATTGCTGCCAGTAAGATTGCACCTAAATCAACCATTTATCGGATCATCAAGAACTTCAAGGAGAGCAGTTCAATTGTTGTGAAGAAGGCTTCAGGCCCACTCCAGCCAAGGGAGTGGGCTCACTCACAATTTTGCCTAAGAACTCAGCCATGAATAAAGAATGGTACCAACACATCCTCCGAGAGCAACTTCCCCCAACCATCCAGGAACAGTTTGGTGACGAACAATGCCTTTTCCAGCCTGATGGAGCACCTTGCCACAAGACAAAAGTGATAACTAAGTGCTCGGGGAACAAAACATTGATATTTTGGGTCCATGGCCAGGAAACTCCCCAGACCTTAATCCCATTGAGAACTTGTGGTCAATCCTCAAGAGGCGGGTGGACAAACAAAAACCCACAAACTCTGACAAACTCCAAGCTTTGATTATGGAAGAATGGGCTGCCATCAGCCAGGATGTGGCCCAGAAGTTAATTGACAGCATGCCAGAGCGGATTGCAGAGGTCTTGAAAAAGAAGGGTCAAATATTGACTCTTTGCATCAACTTCATGTAATTATCAATAAAAGCCTTTGACACTTATGAAATGCTTGTAATTATACTTCAGTATTCCATAGTAACATCTGACAAAAATACCTAAAGATACTGAAGCAGCAAACTTTGTGACAATTAATATTTGTGTCATTCTCAAAACTTTTGGCCACGACTGTATAAAGTCAAGAGAAGAAAAGGCCTGGTAGGAGAGATGACTAGAAACGATTCGGTTGACCGTTTTATGTGTGGATTAATTGGTGGAGTAGATTGCATTTCAGATAAAATAACAACTCAATGTTTATATTCCTGGACAAATTAGCTAGCAACAGCAAGCTAGCTAAATAGGACAAATTAGCTAGCAACAGAAAGCTAGCTAAATAGGACAAATTAGCTAGAAAGTGCAGGCTAGCTAGCTAAATTGCCATAAATGTTTAATGCTATTCGACCTGTCCCCAGATTAATATAATTGGTTCAGAGTTTGTTTTGAAATTTGAACCTGCGTGTCGTGATTGCGTTTGGTGTGGGGGGACAAAATACATTTATGCACGATGGCGCACGCGCGCAGCCGGTTTGGGTTTAGCCAATCAGCGTTCAAAGCATGTGAACACACACAACTCGTTGCTTCCAGGTTACAATTAGTATTTTCAGAGTTTCCCACTTGTAATAATATAATATCAACCAATACCTGACAGTCGCTGTTATTTTTTACCAATAGGAAACTCACCTTTTGTTCTGCAGCAAAAAAGTTTCATCCAGCATCTCTTTCCACCCCTTCCTGTTCTGGAGGCGGAACCTAAGCTGGCTCCACCAATGGTTGAGCTCACCTGGAGCAGATCTTGCCAAGGGCGGTGCCATCCTCTCATATGGTTAGTCAATTTGAAATGGCTGGAAGGAGAGAGAGGTGCATGTGTGTGAGAGAAATTGAGTGTCAGAAACAGAGATGTTCTACCATCAGATTTAACTCAGAAAGAAATACATCCTTCTCCTTATGTACTAGGGACTCAAATCAAATCTAGAATGTGTGAGCTGTCAGCAAACTAACTGACAGATCATTCAGGTCTGCACCATTCCACAGACCAGAGCTGAACCTGAATCAGAGGTCCATATTTCCCCATTAATCCAGGCAAAGGAAGATGTCCACAATAACGTAGTTTTTCTCTATTCTATCCTATTCTAAACAGTTCTGTAAAATGTAAAAGGTTAAAACTTATTGTTCCACAAAAAGAGTGCCTTTTGCATCCCTTCGATATTTCAAGTAGAAATTGTGCACCAATATTGCATTTTAAGACCCTGATATATTAAATGAAGTGCCCTTGACATTTAAAAAATATTTGTTACATTTTATTCGTTTTAGCAGACGCTCTCATCCAGAGCGAATTAAAGTAGTCAGTGCGTACATTTTGTACTGAATTCCCCCCGTGGGAATCAAACCCACAGCAACCCTGACGTTGCAAGCGCCATGTACTACCAACTGAGCAACACACGAAATTAACTGATACACTTCGAGAAAACAACCGCTCACATATCCAAGATTGTGTCCCAAATGTCACCCCATAGCCTATGTAATACACGACTCCTGACCAGAGCCCTATGGCCCTGGTCTAAAGTGGTGCTCTTTAACAGGGAATAGGGTGCCATCTGGGACATAGCCTTAGAAAGGCCATTCTCTCCTTCTCTTATCGCTTTAATACATACCATATGGAGAATTCAATATATCAGATTTTTTTGATGAATAAAGACTTGCTAAAGTACCCAAATTCAGTATTTTGACATGTCCCTCTGTGCACCCTATGTGACTTCTAGGAAGATTGCTACCCACTTAACCCAAACATTTCTCTTAAGTTTAAGTCATTTTTGAAAATGATTGTCCCTCATTTTAAGGTCAACCCTGTTGTGTGAACTGAACTCTCAATTCAAAATGGGTAAACTGTTCCTTTTAAAATATTTTTTTCTAAAGAAGCATTTAACATCTAATAGTCAAATCATAGTGTAAAAGCAGGTGAGCTGGTTCTACTCTTTTTGGCCATTTTATGTTGTTTTGTGGTGGAATACTAAGCGGGTCAAGCTCAACACGCCAACACTATTACCCATAGATAGACAGGCTAGAATTTTTTTAACAATTACACTTTTATTGTGAAGCTTGTATTCAATTGCCACTCCCTGTTGCAAACAACAAGCTTCAATTCTGCCTGTTACAAGGGGATTCATGGCTGATTTAAGATGAAATCGTCAACCCTGTTACTTTATTTGGCACTTTTTATAGTATTTTTTATTTTATTTTATCACTTGAGATGGCAAAAAAAACTATTATGACAGAATGTTAACATTTTGCGAAATCACTTTTTTAAAATGAAGTTATACTTCTCAAAAGGCCCTGAATTGGTGGAGTGACCCACTTACCTTTTACAGAAGAAAACGGTTAGTCCTTTACTCCTAATTGACAGTCAGGTACTATGGGATTCACAGGTGGTGATCTTTATATATGGAGAGGAGGTCAAGAGGAGGGGAGGAGGTCAAGAGTAGGATAGATGTCAGAGAGAGGAGGGAGGAGAGAGGGAGGGGCCAAATGGTGGAAAGGAGTAGTAGTCATAACTTGAGCATTATCTTTAGGGAAGATCCATACTTTTATTGGAATCATTTACTGCAGTATACCAAGGCTGCTTGACATTTTGCTAAAACGTTTTGAACGCTAAAGACTGCTCTGGCCTTGCGCTTGACCGTCACACTCAGTTTACCTGGCAGATGTCCTGAGTCTGGTCCATGGTCCATAGATCTCCCCCATGGCTGATTTTCAGCCCCTGCATCACCCCCATGTAAAAAATGTCAACATCATGACAGTCAACACTTTTTGGTCTTTATTCTCAGTGAACCGTTCAGATAACCGGTTCGAAAGTCATCTACCTTTCAAATGTCTCACTACTGGTGTGTAATCAAAAACCTCATATTGAGTTGAGCTTGTCTACCTGGACATATATTTGCTGTTTCAGCTGTATGATCGTATAGACACCTTACCTGTCAGGTCTATGGAAACTACTTTTGACTGGCTGTGATCTAGTTAAATCTACACTGAAAAAAATACATGTTCTTAAATGGTTCTTCTTTAGCTCTTAAGGTTCCTTGGAGAACTCTTGTCCTATAAAGAACCTTTGAGTTAAGTGTGGGGTTCTTGACATGGCATCTACAGTTCTTCAGAATTCTAAAAGGTTCTTGAAATGTATGGAAACCTGCAGATGTGTCAGGTTTCCATACATTTAAAAAAAAAATGTTTTTTTCAAAATGTATGTTTTTTATGTACATTGATTGATTAATTCATCTTATGCTACTCAAATATAAATAACATACATTTTTTCTAAACTATTCCAATCTGTTACTTGGACTTATTGCACCCGTTACTGAAAGGGTTGTTTCAGTTTAGATGTTTAAGGCAGTCTCATATCTTAGTCTTCCCAACCCTAGCACTGGCAGTCATTCTGAATGCAGGTTGTGGGTGACTAAAATATTCCAATTGTTGTATATCACCACTCTGGCTGGATTTCAATAGGAATTACACATCACTTTGCAAGTCAGCATAAAGTGAATTTCAGGCCACTGAATTAAGGTAAAACTAGGCCCTCAAAATAAGGCCTTTTGAAATAGATAATGTATTTTCTTCAACAATGACAACATATTCACTTAGAATCTCACTTGGTGAAGGCCACAGAACTGAAAATGATTGAATGCAACAACCACGTCTCGGTCACTAGCAAACACAGTCATGGGTGGTACTGGTAAGTAGTGATGTTACGTTTAAAACTGGAGCTCTGAGGCATGCATCAAAATCGCTAAGCAGCTACCTTCAAAGCGGTGTGCCGATGCTTGTATCACTTTATCAGAAGTACTTCATCAAAGACACCCGAAGCTTTGTTTGGTCACGTGTTTTTTCAAACCTCGCAAAATGCGAGATCCCACTGATTTCTCGGTGGTTTGGGCTCTTTCGTTGATTCCAAGCTGCTTTCAAACGCTGACTTCTGCTGGACACCGTACTTGCACCTGATCGGTAGCTTAGCAAGTAGAGTAGGGAACTATGGAACATTCATAGATGTGAGGGTATGAGGTTGAATCTTGTTGTAGGCACACTACTTAGAAAATAGTTTTATTTGAAACCACACTTTCTGTGCTGTTGTTCAAATAATTTGTTTTGTTTAATATAGTTTAAGCTTCTGTCTTAACCTCACTAGGGTATGTGGGATGCTAGCGTCCCACCTCGTCAACAGCCAGTGAAACTGCAGGGCGCCAAATTCAAAACAACAGAAATCCCATAATTAAAATTCCTCAAACATACAAGTATTTTACACCATTTTAAAGATACACTTGTTGTAAATCCAGCAACAGTGTCCGATTTCAAAAAGGCTTTATGACGAAAGCACACCAAACGATTATGTTAGGTCAGAGCCAAGTCACAGAAAAATACAGCCATTTTTCCAGCCAAAGAGAGGAGTCACAAAAAGCAGAAATAGAGATTAAATTAATCACTAACCTTTGATGATCTTCATCAGATTACACTCATAGGACTTCATGTTACACAATACATGTATGTTTTGTTCGGTAAAGTTCATATTTATATCCAAAAATCTGAGTTTACATTGGCGCGTTATGTTCAGTAGTTCCAAAACATCCAGTGATTTTGCAGAGAGCCACATCAATTTACAGAAATACTCATAATAAACATTGCTAAAAGATACAACTGTTATGCATGGAATTTTAGATCCACTTCTCCTTAATGCAACCGCTGTGTCAGAGTTCCCAAAAACTTTACGGAAAAAGCACACCATGCAATAATCTGAGTACAGCGCTCAGAGACCAAAACAACCCAAACAGATATCCGCCATGTTGTGTAGTCAACAGAAGTCAGAAATAGCATTATAAATATTCACTTACCTTTGATGATCTTCATTAGAATGCACTCCCAGGAATCCCAGTTCCACAATAAATGTTTGTTTCGTTCGATAATGTCCATCATTTATGTCCAAATACCTCTTTTTTGTTTGCGCGTTTAGCCCAATCACTAGGGATTGCGCGATCACTAGGTGCAGACGAAAAGTCAAAGAGTTCCGTTACAGTCCGTAGAAACATGTCAAACGATGTATAGAATCAATCTTTAGGATGTTTTTAACATAAATCTTCAATAATGTTCCAACCGGAGAATTCCTTTGTCTTTAGAATTGCAATGGAACGCAAGCTAACTATTACGTGAACGCGCGTGGTCAGCTCTTGCCTCTCTGGCAGACCTCTGACTCAATCCCCTCTCATTTGCCCCCACTTCACAGTAGAAGCCTCAAACAAGATTATAAAGACTGTTGACATCTAGTGGAAGCCTCGGGGAGTGCAATATGACCCCATAGACACTGTGTATTCCATAGGCAATGAGTTGAAAAACTACAAAACTCAGATTTCCCACTTCCTGGTTGGATTTTTTCTCAGGTTTTTGCCTGCCATATGAGTTCTGTTATACTCACAGACATCATTCACACAGTTTTAGAAACTTCAGAGTTTTTTTCTATCCAAATCCACTAATTACATGCATATTCTAGCTTTTATGGCTTAGTAGCAGGCAGTTTAATTTGGGCACACTTTTCATCCAAAATTCCCAATGCTGCCCCCTACCCTAGTGAAGTTAAGCATCCTAAATAAAGCAGATTCAGTTTTTGAAAACAGGGAAGCATGATGTAAGATGCAGACCTGGTATTCCAACTGATTATAGGCTACTCACGGCAAGGACTTACCGCTAGGGTGGCTACTTTGAAGAGAATGCCATGAGTGTGCAAAGCTGTCGTCAAGTCAAAGGGTGGCTACTTTGAAGAATCTCAAATTTAAAATATATTTTGATATGTTTAACAGTATATTGGTTTCTACATGGTTCCATATGTGTTATTTCATCGTTTTGATGTCAAGTGTTTCTACAATGTAGAAAATAGTAAAAATAAAGAAAAACACGAATGAGTAGGTGTATCCAAACTTTTGACTGGTACTGTAAATAATGCCGACATTTTGTGATGTTTTTGGTCGTTTTGGACTTCGGTGAGTTTTTTTTCAGCTGTTCGGGCACACCAAAAAATGTCTGAAGGCAAGCTGAAGTTCGGAGCCGAAGTTTACGCCCTTTCATTGGTGATTGGTCAACAGTAGGGATTCTTCAATAAAGTCTTTGTTGTCGTTCAACATGAACCTTTAGCTCCCACTTCCCCATTGTGTGATAGTTATTTGTAATGGCTGTCAATGGTTTTACATTTGTTCTTAACTGACTTGCCTAGTTAAATAAAGGTTAAATAAAAAATAAACAAATAAAATAAAACATGCCTACATGCCCCCCAAAATATATTTTATATTCTAAAATACTTTGAATGATAAAGAAACATTTTCATAGTAAAAAATAGTTTAGTGTAGGTGGGTAAAAAAATAAATACAAAAAACCCCCGATCAGCCAAACATTAACCACCACAAATTAACCATAGGGAACCAGGAATATGACAGAATCGAGAAAACATAAATATACTGTAGAGTGAAACAACCTTATCTGAGGGCTGAGAGCATTTGATGTAAAATAGGAATTAGAACAAGTAGTGAATAATCGACAATACACCGTTACAATCAGTGGTGTTAAGTAAAAATACATATAATAAGTACTACTTAAGTCATTCTTGGGGGTGTCTGTACTTTACTTAACTATTTATATTTTTGACAACTTTTACTTTTACTTAACCACATTCCTAAAGAAAAGAATGTACTTTCTACTCCATACATTTTCCTTGACACCCAAAAGTACTCGTTACATTTTGAATGCTTAGCAGGACAGGAAAATGGTCCAATTCATTCACTTATCAAGAGAACATCCCTGCCTCTGATCTGGCGGACTCACTAAAAACACATGCTTTGTTTGTAAATGCTGTCTGAGTCTTGGAGTGTGCCCCTAGCTATCCGTAATTTATTTTTTATTTTTTATGATGCCGTCTGGTTTGCTTAATATAAGGAATTTGAAATGATTTATACTCTAACTTTTGATACTTAAGTATATTTAAAACAAAATACTTGTAGACTTTTTCTCAAGTACTATTTTACTAGGTGACTTTCACTTTTACTTGAGTAATTTTCTATGAAGGTATTTTGACTTTTACTCAAGTTTGACGATTGAGTACTTTTTCCACTACTGGTTACAATGCAGAAGAGTCACGCTGATTGAATAGAATGAGACAAAGACAGCAAGAGTTGCATGGCTTGAGTTATTGCAGTGGCTATTTTAGCATGTAAATCTTGGTGGGATAAAACAAATGTAAAGTGAGATGCATGCCAGAAAAGCCACTACACAACACAACACTAAACAATACATTAATTGCACTATAACGGTGACAAACGGTGCCCACAAATGCTGTCCCAACATCTTACCACTGTTACACCTGGCTATCAGCGGAGCCTTGTCTGGCAGCGAAACAGTTCATTCAGCTTCATTTACTGCCTTTTTAAAAAACATAGCTGATATGGCTGACTGGCTTAAACAAATGTGGTTTCTAATGACAATTGAGATGTACAAACTAAGGCATAAGAGGACAACAAGCGGATAAGAGGCAATCTGTAATTTCTATTAAGAGATTAATGAGCGGGCTAGGACGGACGTAGTCAGTATAACTATTTGTTTAGCACTTTTGAAATGTACAGCGACAGAATTCAGAACATGGGCCGTTCTTATAGTGTTCTCCCTGTACACCAAGTCAGAACCGTAGGATAAATATATGGGGCATATAAGCAGAAAATGAAAGCTCTTTCAAATTCGATGAATACATTTCTATAAAACAGGTTATAGGCTAGATGTGCACCACCAAGTCAGAACAGCAGGCAAAATTAAGAGGGGTAAATCGACCAAATTGTTAGGGTGAGGCACATGAGCTACTAACAGCTCCTTACACAACATACATTTAGTATTACTTTCATAGCTACAGTATACATATCTCCCTGGCATATTACATAATTTATGCAGCAGCGTACAATATATTTTTGGATTCACCTTGGTGTGCTGTGCTCACTTCAACAGGAAGGTGGCGCGGCGGTCCTTCGTGGGCAAATTTGTCATCAAAGTCTGCCATTCTCTGGATTTATGGTGCTTTCAAAACAACTGTGAACTTGGAAAAAAACAAGGTTGAATTATGATGACGTCATTGATCTTCAGGTCATAGCTCTAGAAAGAGGCCGGATTTACAATTCCGAGTTGGATGACCGTTCAAAATGTATTTTCCCAGTCAGAGCTTGTTTATTGCTGACTTCCCAGATGTCTTGAACTCACTGAAGTCAAGTTTTTGCAGTTCCGAGTTAACAGTTGTTTTGTGTGCGGCACAAATCATGCTTCATTGACAGCATGGCTGATGTTGAATGTTTATTATTTTAAACTTGGAAAAGAGCCCTTTAAGCCCAGATTTGGGACCACACAGCCACTGTCACTGATTCCTTCCAAACCACTCATTGTTGAATTTGAGATTTCCAACTTGTTGTGTAATGTTTATGTCCAATGGCCGATGAGCACCGATACGTTTTATGTATAATTTCTCTTCATTATTTCTCTTCCTATAACAAGGATTAAAAAGGATTTGCCAGTAGATTGTCAAATTGATTCATGATGATGACTGCTAGCTAAGATTGTGAAAGTATGATGTTGACATGATCAGTCCAATCAAAGCTACTGTACATATAACGTGATTTGATGTCATTTTATCTGTAGCCAATGACCTTGAGCCTTCTTGGATGGGCACTTCTAATGTAACTCAATGGCAGCACCCAAGAGGCTAGACTTTTCTAAGTCTACCCTTAGACGTAGTGTCCCCATGAGTGACAGAACACTGAGCCAATCACGGTGCAACGCTCCGTATATTCTGCTGGCTTGCCCCACCACCACAGAAAGCACTGAGCTAGGCTGGAACACCTGCATTTTGGAGCTGCCTTACTCAAGAAAACAAAAAAGAGACAATGTTTGTATTCAGCTTTGTTAACTCAATGATATATATAATTTTTTACATTATTCGCAAACTAACTCTGTGTTGTTGTCTGTGTCACACTGCTTTGCTTTATCCTGGCCACGTCGCAGTTGTAAATGAGAGCTTGTTCTCAACTGGCCTACCTGGTTAAATAAAGGTAAAAATAAAATATTTGACACGTATTAATGCCAAAATAACATGCACCCACAAGCCCCCAAAAAGAAAACATTTATTTGTATTTCTTTTTTGCTAAAAATGTGGGGCTCAAAACATGAATGACGGGTGTTTTGAGCTGTACCGAGGACTCGTGAGCTGCATCCGTCCATATAACAGCTATAATATTCTTCTGCATTTGAATATTTATGCAAACCTGGAGATTACACCAAGTAGGTGTAGATATTGCCATAGCATTGGCTACTTTGGGCCGTTTGGTAGGGTTGTCTCCCCAGCTAGTGTGCGGCAAGTTGAAAGGACATAGGCGGGCCAACAATAATCAATTTAAAATATCTAAGACTAGCGAAAATAGATCGAGATTGCCTTCTCTCGCTAGCCAGACAGCTAACGTCAGCTAACCAGCGAAAAAGTTATGGGTTAACAAACAGTTATCTAAGTATAATACGACAGCATAATCAAAATGACACTGAATCAAGGTTGAGATGAGCAGTTTCTTAACGTTGACGTTAAAATATCTAGTGTTATGATATAAGCATTTTAATTTGTCATTGTTGCTAGCTATCTGGCCATCCAGAATCACAACAAAACACGGACTTCCGCCCCATTGAAGCGTGCACATCGTTTTCGTGACATTGTCTGCTAACCCATCTATGACAGAGTATGTTTTTCCTTTAAACAAAAAGATGGTACATTTGGTTTCTTACCAACCAAACCTCTTATATAGTAAAGCACATATTCTAAACTGAATGTCATACAGTATTTTTATGTCCATATATTTGATGACCATCTATTATACATAACAACCCAGACACCCAAAACACTTTCCAAATGCCATGGTTTGGTCTGTGTATTCAGGTGTTTGTGTGTACCATGTATAGGTCATGAGTAACATGTTGGTTACCCACAGCGTGTTAAAGGGTTTCAATTGAGGTTTATATCAGACAGGCCTGGGTAATAGTTCTGACTGAGCCAGTCATCTTGTGTTGTCTCGATATTAGCTATTTACAGCGCCTTGCAGTGAGACACCGGAGTGCTGCCATATAGACCAGTGGTTCCAATTGTCATAATGCCTTTATTTAGGCACAATAACAAGGTTCCATTGCAGTGTGTGTGTGTGTGTGTGTGTGTGTGTGTGTGTGTGTGTGTGTGTGTGTGTGTGTGTGTGTGTGTGTGTGTGTGTGTGTGTGTGTGTGTGTGTGTGTGTGTGTGTGTGTGTGTGTGTGGTTTCGGACTGGCTCAGTAGGGGAGACCAGGGGTTGGTTGTCTCACGGGTTGGTTGTCACAACTGGCCAATTCATGTTAGCATGACAAAACATTGAGGTGAGGGGAATATATGTGTTTTTCATAGATGAAAGTAAAAAAATAATATATATTGTTATTTTCTTTGTAAATGCTTGAATTATGGGAGTATCCATAAATAATTATGTTTGTTGAACAGAGAAAAGGGAGAGCTATGTTTCAAACCAATTTCTGAGTTCCTAGGTCAAGCCATGTGGTAAGTAATATCTTAACTAGCATTAGTTGCCTCTCTCTGACACACATATTTTCCCTGTCACACACACACGCACATACACGCATACACACACATGCACGCATACATACACAAATTTACAAAAAATGTCATATGTTATATTCATTCTTCATAAAATGCTGTATTTTGTTCGATCAAAGAAAGGCTTAGCTATTTCTAAGACTGTTTGTTATTTTTCTTCATTTCCTGATACAAAAGGAATAAGTTACTTGCGAACATTGTGACAACCAACCCCGCGATTGGGCTGGTTGTCAGAAGTGGACAGTGTGTTTGATGATTTATAACTCCAAGTTGGAGTTAAAAAGGGTAAAAACGGTCATCATTTTAACCCAAGATCTTAGTCTTTATCCAAATATTGAAAAGAGTCTTGTAAGATATACTGGTGCTGAGACGTAGACATGAGAGTAAAAAGTGCATCAACCAACTCCGGTCTCCCCTACACATGATAACCTTGGAACTATTTTGCAGAACAAGAACAAGGGGTTGAGACTGAGAGGAGTTTTTCTTTTTTACTTTAAGTCTCTAGTTTTGTCATTTATATACAGATATTGGATCTTAATTTGATGATCAGGTGAAATGGACATGTGTTGGTGGTTGTGTAAGAGGCCCTCAGGTCAGATCCTATCTGATGCCACCATGAGATCTGGGAGACAGGTGTCTTGTCCTCTCTCTAATGCTGAAGTCAACAGATCTCCAACAGATTCAGGTGAAATGTGCTGATCTGTCTATTCCTATCAGACATGGGGGAACTTGAAGTTCATTCTGTTTGATGGAAAGGTTATAATGTGGACACATTTTTGTTTTATGTCAAATAGGTTTACGGTTAGGGTTAGAGTTAGGATTTCAACTGTAAGTGCAATGTATTAATTTAGGGTTAGGGTTACCTTAACCCTAACCCTAGATTGGTAATATATTGCACTTAAAGGGCTTCATTGCCAACATCCCAAAGTATTTCTTTATCTACTTCCCCAGAGTCAGATGAGCTCATGGATACCATTTTTGTCTTTGCATCCAGTATGAAGGAAGTTAGAGGGTCTTCGCGAGCCCGATGCTAACTAGTGTTAGCGCTACAAGCATGATAGCTGTTACTACAGACTTCCAGTCATATCGCTGACGCTAATTAGCAGTTGTGCTTATGCTAGTTAGTCTGACTCTGGGGAAGTAGATAAAGGACTTTGTTGCCAAAATCCTGAAGTATCCTTTTAAGGTCAGGCACCACAGGCTAAAATGACATTTTTGCATCTACTTATCAATTATGAGATATTGGTGTATTTTGGTTAAAAAAAAGGTAAGAAAGTTAATTAAAATGTATATTTGCTTTAGTTTATCATGCTACCATCATCAACTTTTCATGAATTGTAATCCCTTTAAAATGGACAAACAGTACCAGTGAAAAGTTTGGGCACCTATTTATTCAAGGGTTCTTCTTTATTTTTCTACATAATAGTGAAGACATCAAAACTATGAAATAACACATGTGGAATTATGTATTAACCAAAAAAGTGTTAAACAAATCAAAATATATTTTAGATTCTTTAAAGTAGCCATCCTTTGCTTTGATGACAGCTTTGCACACGCTTGAAATTCTCAACAAGCTGCACCTGGAATGCTTTTCCAACAGTCTTGAAGAAGTTCCAACATATGCTGAGCACTTGTTGGCTGCTTTTTCTTCACTCTGCGGTCCAACTCATCCCAAACCATCTCAATTGGGTTGAGGTTGGGTGATTTTGAAGGGGAGGTAATCTGATGCAGCCCTCCATCACTTTCCTCCTTGGTCAAATAGCCCTTACACAGCCTGGAGGTGTGTTGGGTCAATGTCCTGTTGAAAAACAAATGACAGTCCCACTTAGCGCAAACCAGATGGGATGGTGTATTGCTACAGAATGCTGTGGTAGCCATGCTGGTTAAGTGTGCCTTGAATTCTAAATATATCACTGGCAGTATCACCAGCAAAGCACCCCTACACCATCACACCTCCTGCTCCATGCTTCATGGTGGAAACCACACATGCGGAGATCATCAGTTCACCTACTCTGCGTCTCACAAAGACATGGCGTCAAATTTGGACTCATCAGACCAATGGATAGATTTCCACCGCTCTAATGTCCATTGCTCGTGTTTCTTGGCCCAAGCAAGTCTCTTCTTATTATTGTTGTTCTTTACTAGTGGTTTCTTTGCAGCAATTCGACCATGAAGGCCTGATTCATGCAGTCTCCTCTGAACAGTTGATGTTGTGATGTGTCTGTTGAACTCTGTGAAGCATTTATTTGGGTTGCAATCTGAGGTGCAGTTAACTCTACTGAACTTATCCTCTGTAGCAGAGGTAACTCTTGGTCTTCCTTTCCTGTGGCGGTCCTGATGAGAGCCAACTTCATCATAGCGCTTGATGGTTTTTGCGACAGCACTTGAAGAAACTTTCAAAGCTCTTGAAGTAATGATGGACTGTCATTTTTCTTTGCTTATTTGAGCTGTTCTTGCCATAATATGGACTTGGTATTTTACCAAACAGGGCAATCTTTTGTATACCTGCCTTCTCACAACACAACTGATTGGCTCAAACACACTAAGAAGGAAAGAAATTCCACAAATTAACTTTTAACATAGCTCACCTGTTAATTGAAATGCGTTCCAGCTGACTACCTCATGAAGCTGGTTGAGAGAATGCCAAGAATGTGCAAAGCTGTCAACAAGGCTAAGGGTGGCTACTTTGAAGAATCTCAAATATGAAATATATTTTGATTTGTTTAACACTGTTTCGCTTACTAAATGATTCCATATGTGTTATTTCATAGTTCATAGTAAAAATAAAGAAAAACCTTTGAATGAGTAGGTGTGTCCAAACTTTTGACTGGTACTGTACATCCATAATTTCAAACCTCACTACAATAAACCACACATCATTTAAAAGATTTACAGATCGAGATTTATAAACTTGGCGCACACCATACATAGCATGTTTCCCGGTATTAATTAGACCCATCCTAAAATGTGTGCGCATGAATGAGCATTTAAAAGCCTCTTATGGCTGCAATCCCGCTAACGGGATATGACAACAGCCAGTGAAAGTGCAGGGCGCCAAATTAAAAAAACAGAAATCTTATAATTAAAATTCCTCAGACATACATGTGTTTTATACCATTTTAAAGGTAATCTTGTTGTTAATCACACCAAAGTGTCCGATTTCAAATATGCTTTTCAGCGAAAGCACTACAAACGATTATGTTAGGTCACACCAAACCACAATAAGCACAGCCATTTTTCCAGCGAAAGATAGCAGTCACAAAAGCAGAAATATAGCTAAAATTAATCACTAACCTTTGATGATCTTCATCAGATGACACTCATAGGACTTCATGTTACACAATACATGCATGTTTTGTTTGATAAAGTTCATATTTATATAAAAAAAATCGGAGTTTACATTGGCGCGTTACATTCACTAGTTCCAAAAACATCCAGGGATAGTGCATAGCCACATCGTTTCAACAGAAATACTCATCATAAATGTAGATGATAATACAAGTTATACACATGGAATTATAGATATACCTCTCCTTAATGCAACCGCTGTGTCAGATTTCCAAAAATCTTTACGGAAAAAGCAAACCATGCAATAATCTGAGACGGAGCTCAGAACAATAGTAAAATTAGCCGCAATGTTGGAGTCAACAGAAACCAGAAAATACATGATAAATGTTTCCTTACCTTTGATGAACTTCATCAGAATGCAGTCCTAGGAATCCCAGGTCCACAATAAATGCTTGATTTGTTCAATAATGTCCGTTACTTATGTCCAATTAGCTACTTTGGTTAGCGCGTTTGGTAAACAATTCCAAAGTCACAAAGCGCGTCCACTATAACGTGACGAAATGTCCAAAAGTTCCGTAACAGTCAGTAGAAACATGTCAAACGATGTATTGAATCAATCTTTAGAATGTTGTTAACATACATCTTGAATAACGTTCCAACCGGAGAATTACATTGACTTCAGTTGAGCGATGGAACGGAGCTGCCTCTCACGTGAACAGGCGTGGTCAAAGCGTGGTCACCTCATGGTAGTGGTTGTGGAAGGTTGTGGAAGGCTACCCGAAATTTTTGACCCAAGTTTTAAACAATTTAAAAGCATTGCTACCAAATACTAATTGAGTGTATGTAAACTTCTGACCCACTGGGAATGCAATGAAAGAAATAAAATCGGAATAAATCATTCTCTCTACAATTATTCTGACATTTCACATTCTTATAATAAAGTGGTGATCCTAACTGACCTAAGACAGGGCATTTTTACTAGGATTAAATCTCAGGAATTGTGAAAAACTGAGTTTAAATGTATTTGGCTAAGGTGTATGTAAACTTCAGACTTCAACTGTAATAGCCTATCCAATAGGCCCAATTAATGATGCGCATGGGAATTTGTTGTATGGCTTCGGGAATATGAACCCATCATGGCCAGAAAAGGTGAGGAATTTATTCTGCAATGGTTATGATATATGTATAATGTATTATGTTTATAAATGAAATAGTCTACTGGAGAAATGTGACATTGCAGTATTCAGACGTAGCCTATGTACGTAATTAGAAAAGGTGAACCTTCTGTTCTACCGTTAAACTGCACACAGTGTGCAGTTGCAGACTGGATCGCATATTGCAAAGAGCAAAATACTTGAAATAGCTTATCTATTTACTACTATGAACTGGGTCCAATTAAATGAGAGGTGGGATGAATTGTAACATATCTTAACTTGTTGTAGGCCTAGGCCCAGTGGCGTGAATTCATGGATGCCAAGGAAAGCCAGGCTTCCCCCCAAAATGTATAAAAAAAACAATAAAAACATACTAAACAATTTATCATTTGTCTCTCTGTGTTTCTGAATTTTCCTTCAATTTGCAAGAGGCTAAATGTATCTCACTGGAGAAAACATCTTAGCGTGCGAAACAGCACCCCTCTCTCTCTGTATGTGTAGCCCATCTATCTAATGCTGTTTGGTCAAAGAGAGTATGCTATTGTTGCCACCCGGAGCATTGAATGCAAGTGTAGACAGCTAGCATTTGGCATCCCTTTTTTAAATAAAATAATAGCCAATCAGTGTTGAGCTTAACTGAGTGAGCTCAACTGTGAATGGTCCTGGCACACCAAAAAAAGTGTTAAGGGAAGCCAGTTTGAATTTTGCTTCACACTAATTACATCACATTAGAAGCCAAACGTCATTGACAGAAAAAAATAGAATTGTTGCATTTCGTTGTCCTCCGGTGGCTGGCTAGCTTGCTAGCTAAATCAACCATGGATAGGGATAGGGATTTGGACTTGTGGTTTTACGTAATTCTCCGTACTGGCCAATGATTATAACAGCAATTCTGATCCAACCATAAAGTCATACATTGTGCCCCTGGCCTGAGAGGATGGAAGTTCAATATGTAGCTAGATGCAGTAGGCTAATTTTAACTAGCTGGCTCATCGTTGTCTATGAAAGGAAGTTAGGCTAGCGAGCAAGCATTATAGCCAGGTAGCCTAGGACAAAAGAAACAAAAAGCGTGTTCTGTATGACAGTCATAGACCTTTCGGCAACATTAATTAGGGTGACTATCCCACACACACACACACACACACACACACACACACACACACACACACACACACACACACACACACACACACACACACACACACACACACACACACACACACACACACACACACACACACACACACACACACACACACACACACACACAGGAATCAGTACCATGGACAGCCACATCGCATTTAGCTTACATTGAATGGACTAATTTGTTTTTGGTATCTTTTAGTTGTCACTGTATTAGGCTAAGCATAGGTAATTTGATGATGTTGAGATGTTTAGGTTGAAATGGTGCTGGTATAGTGGAGGCAGCTACTGTTTTCTTTGCTACTTGAGGTAACTATTTGTGGTTCTAAATCAATAGTTGTTTAGTAGGCTGAAAACATTTACTTGCGACCATGCTGTAGGTCATGTAACTTTTTGTTGCATGCAATATGCTTTGTGCACTTCACCGGACAGATGTTGCTCTCCGGTTTAGTGATGAAACAAAGGTGTGGTTGAATTTATTCTGCCACTGTGTCCTCTTACTGTCTCGGCCTTAGGCCTATATATCACAGTTGCAAGGCATAACTGCAACTGTCTAACAGTTTATAGAGCAAACAACGCAATTGTAACAACAATAGGACTTCTTTTTTCCTTGGCTTGACTTCCCCAGTGATTTTATCCATGCACCACTACTGCCTAAGCCTATAGGCTATTTCGAGAGTATGAAACCATCACAGTCAGAAAAAGTGAGGAATGTATTCTTCAATGATCATGGAAATGAAATAAATGAAAGGAAATAGATACTTATTTCTAATTATTTTATATAGCAAAGATAAAATAAATAGATTTTTGCTCTTTTCACTACTGGCAAATGATTGCATCTTGTTATATTTGGCTACCTGTTTTTTGTCATGAATAAGAGTGCCATTATATATTCCCCAATTGTCACACCCTGATCTGTATCACCTGTCTTGTGCTTGTCTCCACCCCCCACCAGGTGTCTCCCATTTGTCCCCATTATCTCCTGTGTATTTATACCAGTGTTTTCTGTTTGTCTGTTACCAGTTCGTCTTTTCCCATCAAGTCTTACCAGCGTGTTTTCCCGTTTTCGAGTCTTTCTAGCAGCTGTTTTCTAGTCTTCCCGGTTCCCAGAACGGCAGTTCCCTGACTGCCGTTCTGTACCTCTTTGACTCTGCCCTGGATTACAGAACTCTGCCACCCCTTGACCTGCCATGGCCTGTCGCCTTGTATATTAAATATTCTGAGACCTGTACTATCCGCCTCCTGTGTCTGCATCTGGGTCATATCCTGAGTTGTGATAGTACGAACTGGCCATGACTGACCAAGCAGACTCAGACCAGCTCTGCAACACTGTCTCCTCACAAGCAGCCACCAACTGAAGACCTGCTACGGAACCTTATGGAAGGATTCCATACTGTCGCAAAATGCCACGACCAAACCTTCCACACCTTACTGGAGCAATTCTGCGGGCTGTCTTATATGCAGCAAGCCACAATGGTACACACCCAGACAGTCAGTAACCCCGCTACTAGTGGCACTTCTCCCCGTCCTACCCTGGCTCTCCGAGAATCCCACTTACCTCCTCCGGAGCCCTACGCTGGGGATTCTGAAACATGCCGGAGATAGTGAATCTTATATCCCAGACATTGTGGGAGCGGTGTGGGAGCAACAAACCACCGTGTGCCATAATCTGGAGGCGTTCGTAGCGGAGGTAAGGAAGTTGTTCGATTCTCCGATGTCCGGGAGAGAGGCGGCTCGGAAGCTACTGCAACTGAGTCAGGATTCCCATAGTGTGGCGGACTACGTGTTGGACTTTTGCACGTTGGCCGCAGAGAGTGGATGGAATCCGGAGTCCTTATTCGACACCTTCCTTCATGGATTATCGGAGAGAATTAAAGACGAGCTCGCAGCCCGGGAGCTACCCATGGACCTCAACTCCCTCATAGCCCAGACCATAAGGAAAGATGGGCGGCTACGTGAACGCAGGTTGGGAGAGGAAGTCTGTTCCCGACCACCCTCGTTTGTCTTCGGTTTTTTCCTTGCCTCCGAAGAATCCCTGAAGTCCCCAACACCTACACTCCCGAGAGAATCCAAAGTTACCCGAGTTCCCTTGGGAATCATCAAGGACTGTCGACTCGTCTCCTCCGGCCCCCATGCAACTGGGCAAGGCTAAATGATCCCCTGAGGAACATTCACGCAGACTGATCTCTAAAAGCTGTCTGTATTGTGGAACTTTGGGACATTACATTTCCACCTATCAAATAAAAAGCCCATGCCCATCAGTAGGTACGAGTACGCTGGTGGGCCATACAGGGAGTCTCTCATCTCCCTTTACTCGTACTCCTCTCCATGCTATCCTGTTGTGGGGGTGACCGGTCTAAATCTCTCTGGGTGCTCCTGGTCTCTGGGGCCGACGAGAGTTTTATGGAAACTGCCCTGGTATTGGTGCTGGGGATCTTCACACAACCCCTCTCCTTTCCCATGGAAGCCAGAGCATTGAACGGGTGCTGTATTGGCAGGATCAGTCACAGCACTATTCCTATGCAGTTCCTGCTCATTGAATCTCCTTATGCACCCGTGGTTTTGGGATTGTCATGGCTCCAGAGGCACAACCCCCTGATCGACTGGGCTATGGGTTCTATCCTGGGGTGGAGCCCGTTCTGCCACACACATTGCCTCAAGGCAGCACAGCCTGCCCCTGGACGTCCTCCAGTGGGCTTGGGTAAAGCCTTGGATCTCTCCACCATCCCTGTGGAGTATCAGGACCTCTGGGAGCTTTTCAACAAGGCACGCACCACATGTCTTCCTCCGCATCGACTCTATGATTGGGCCATTGACTTCCTCCCTGGTACTACACCTCCTCGGGGGCGGCTCTACTCCCTGTCTGGTCCGGAGACCAAGGCCATGGAAGAGTACATTGAGGGCTCTCTGGCTGCTGGGAGCATTCGTCCTTCATCCTCTCCTGCCGGCGCAGGGTTCTTCTTTGTGGAGAAAAAGGAAAAAACCTGCACCCGTGTATCAACAACAGGAGCCTCATTGATATCACAGTAAAGAACCGTTACCCGCTACCACTCCTCTCCTTGGCATTCGAGCCTCTCCAGGGGGCGACTGTACTTTCGAAGTTGGACCTTCGGAAAGCCTACCATCTGGTTCAGATACGGGAAGGAGATGAATGGAAAACAGCCTTTAACACAGCTAGCGGGCACTACGAGTATCTGGTGATGCCATTCGGATTGACCAGCGCTCCTGCAGTGTTCCAGGCTCTGGTCAATGATGTGCTCTGTGACATGTTAAACTGATTTGTGTTTGTTTACCTCAACCACATCCTTGTCTTTTCCCGTTTGGTTCAAGAGCATGTCCTCCACGTACGGCAAGTCCTACCGCGGCAAGTCCTAAAGGCTGAGAAGTGTGAATTCCATCGTTCCACTGTCTCTTTTCTGGGATACGTCATTGCAGCGGGGATCATTCAGATGGATCCTGACAAGGTGAAAGCAGTGGTTGGTTGACCTCAACCCACGTCCAGAATGCAGTTTCAATGTTTTCTGGGATTTGCACATTTATACCGCCGCTTCATTCAGGACTACAGCATCCTGGCTCCCCCCCTCACTGCTCTCACCTCTCCCAAGGTTCCGTTCACTTGGTCCCCAGCTGCTGGCTGGATGTTTTCTGATCTGAAGCATCGGTTCACTACAGCCCCTTCCTCATCCATCCTGACCCGTCCCGTCAGTTCGTGGTAGAGGTTGACGCTTCTGATGTTGGAGTGGGGGCCGTCCTGTCCCAGCGGTCTGCCATGGACCAAAAGCTGCATCCCTGTGCCTTCCTGTCCCAATGTCACAATCCCACTGCGAGGAACTATGACATAGGAAATTGGGAACTTCTGGTGGTCAAGATGACATTGGAGGAGTGGAGGCACTGGCTTGAAGGGAAGGAACATCCAGTCTTGGTGTGGACCGACCATAAGATTTTAAAATATCTCCACACCGCCAAGCGCCTCAACTCTAGGCAGGCCCGTTTGGCTCTGTTATTCCCACAATTTAATTTTACCATCTCCTACCGCCAGAGTCCAAGAATGTGAAGCCTGACGCTCTCTGTCGCCTGTACAGTTCCGCTGCCACACCATCTGACTCTGAGACCATCCTCCCTACCTCCTGTCTAGCAGCTACAGTAGTCTGGGGTATTGAGGGCCTGGTCTGGGGGGGGCCCGGCTAACCGGATGTTTGTCCCAGATCTGGCTCGGTCTCCAGTCCTGGAGTAGGCTCATTCCTCTAAGCTAACCTGCCATCACGGCTCCAAACCCTGGCCTTCCTCCGACAACGCTTTTGGTGGTCCACTATGGTTTCTGACGTCTCCGCATTTGTCGCCGAATGCACGGTGTGTGCTCAGAATAAGACTCAGCGGCAAGCTCCGGCTGGCCTCCTTCAACCACTCCCTGTTCCTCATCGCCCATGGTCCCATATATCCCTGGACTTTGTCACTGGTCTCCCTCTGTCTGATGGCAACACCACCATCCTTACAGTGGTGGATAGGTTTTCTAAAGCTGCCCATTTCATCCCCCTCCCCAAGTTACCGGCATAGTCTCTGATCGTGGTCCTCAGTTCTCGTCCCGATTCTAGAAGGCGTTCTGCACCCTCATTGGGTTGTCGGCCAGCCTGTCCTCCGGGTTTCATCCTCAATCCAATGGCCAGTCGGAGCGTGCCAATCAGGACCTGGAGACAACTCTTCGGTGCCTCGTCTCGGCCAACCCCAACACCTGGAGCCAGCAACTCGTGTGGGTAGAGTCCGCTCGGGAACACCCTTCCTTGCTCGGCCACTGGGCTCTCGCCCTTCGAGTGCTCCGTGGGTTATCAGCCCCCGCTCTTCTCTGAGCAAGAGGAAGAGGTCAACATACCCTTGGCCCCGATGTTCTTCCGCCGTTGTTGGTGTACCTGGAAGAGAACTCGGTCCGCTCTTCTCAAGACCACCTCCAGGTATCGTCGACAAGCGGACCGCCACCGGACCCCGGCTCCCCGCTATCATCTCGGGCAGAGGGTATGGCTGTCTACGCCGGATATGCCCCTCCGGGTGGAGTCTCGTAAACATTCCCCCCATTTTACTGGTCCATTCCCATCTCTAAAGTCCTTAGCCGCTCTGCTATTCGTCTTCTGTTGCCCCGTACCCTCCGTATACATCCTACTTTTCATGTGTCTAGGATTAAACCTTCATCTCACAGACCTATGTCTCCTCCTGTGTCTGCATCTAGGTCATATCCTGAGTCATGATACCATTTGCACAAGGCTACTAGGCTACTTTAGCCTTCTTGCAATGCAATACTTCAACCACTAGAAACGTGCGTACGCATGGTCTAAAGTTTGCGGGGGGATATACACATTCTCACCTCAATTTCAGTTTTTCTAAATGCCAACTTTTGCGTAAAAACTGGCACACAAGTTTTGGACATATTTTGTGCATGTGCAATGTTTATAAATGAGGCCCCTGGTCAGTGGCAAGCCGTCATTCAGGGCAAGTGGGGTAGAGCCTGTTTAGCAAAGAAGAAATGTACATATATCAGTTTGCAAACAATGTAAAACATTTATTGAGTTAATAAAGCTGCATACAAACATGGTCTCTTTTTTGCTTTCTTGAGTGAGGCAGCTCCAAAACGCAGGTGTTTCAGCCAAGCTTAGTGCTTTCTGTGGTGGAGGTGCTGCTAGCGGAAAATACAGAGCGTAGGGGTTGGTAATCTTCTCTAGTTGCACCGTGATGGGCTCAGTGTTCTGTCACTCATGGGGACACTGCAAAATCTACAGGGAGAGTTCGAAATTTCAAGCCCCTTGGGTGCTGCCATAGATTTACATTAGAAGTTCCCATCCAAGAAGGCTCAAGGTCATTGGCCACAGATACAATTATGTCAAATCACATTATATCTACCGTAGCTTTGATTGGACTGATCATGTCAACATCATACTTTCAAAATCTTAGGTAGCAAGCTAGACAAGCAGTCATCATCATGAATCACGTCAACAATCTACTGGCAAATCCTTTTCAATCCTTGTCATATGAAGAGAAATTATAGATAAACCGTATCGGTGCTCATCGGCCATTGGACATTAACATTACACAACAAGTTGGAAATCTCAAGTTCAACAATGAGTGGTTTGGAAGGAATCAGTGGCTAACTGCAAGCGTTGCAAAGCAATCCCTATTTTGCTTCCCTGCCTGCTATTCGGTGGAGAGGGTGTGTGGTCCAAGTCTCGGTTTAAGGGTATCTTTTCCAAGCTTAAAAGGATTAACATTCACACGCAACACCATGGGCCAGAAAATATCAAATACATTGTCCATGCTGTCAATCCAGCATGACTTCTGCCACGTTCAAAACAACTGGAAACTCAGAACTGGGAAATATCAGACTTCAGTGAGTTCAACACAACTGGGAACTCAAAAAATACATTTTGAGCGGTCATCTAACTGGGAATTCCAAGTTGGGAACTCTGGCCTCTTTCTAGAGCTCCGACCTGAAGATCACTGACGTCATGATTCGACCTTGTTTTTTCCGAATTCCCAGTTGTTTTGAAAGCACCGTAAAGAATGCCAGACTTTGATGACAAAGCTTCATTAAAAAAATAGCCCACAAGAAGGACCGCTATGCCACCTTCCTGTTCAAGTGAGCACAGCACAACGGAGTCCAAAAATTTATTGTATGCTGTTGCATAAATGATGTAATATGCCAGGGATATATGTATACTGTAGCTAAGAAAGTAATACTAAGTGTATGTTGTGTAGTGAGTTGTTAGTAGCCAATGTGACTCACCCTAATAATGGGGTCCCTTTTCCCCTCATAACTTAGTCTACTGTTCTGACTTGGTGGTGCACATGTAGCCTATAGCCTGTTTTAGAGAAATGTCTTCATCAAATATTGTAAGAGCTTTCATTGTCTGCTTATATGCCCCATTTATTTATCCTACAGTTCTGACTTGTACAGGGAGAATACTGTAAGAATGGCCCATGTTCTGAATTCTGTCGCTCTACATTTAAAAAAAATAGTTATATTGACTACGTCCGTCGTCGCTCGCTCATTAATGTCTTAGTCGAAATTATGGATAGCCCCTTATCCGCTCACCGTTCCCTTATGCCATAGTTTCTACATCTCAATTGTCAGTAGAAATCACATTTGTTTAAGCAAGTCAGCCATAACAGCTATGTTTTTTAAAAAGGCAGTGAATGAGGCTGAATGAACTGTTTCGCTGCCAGACAAGGCTCCTCTGATAGCCAGGTGTAACGGTCGTAAGGATCCCGTGCATGGTGCTGAAAAGAAACAGTGCCACAGCAGTTTGTGGGCACCGTTTTTCACTCTTATAGTGCAATTCATGTATTGCTTAGTGTTGTGTAGTGGCTTTGTTGGCAATTTGTTTTTGAGTTTGCCCCACCAAGATTGACATGCTAAAATCGCCAGTGCCCCTGGTGATTAAACTGTTTTTATGCGTCAGACACATAACAGGCTTAATGCAGTGATTTAAATAAAATCATATTCTTTATTTTACAAATTTGCACAATAGTGGAATAGTGGTGAACAAATCAAAATAAAACACACTTACTCAAGTGCATACACTCTTACACACACACACACACACACACACACACACACACACACACACACACACACACACACACACACACACACACACACACACACACACACACACACACACACACACACACACACACACACACACACAAAATCGAAGAATGAGAGAAGGTGAAACTCGCGACTGGAGACTTGTAGGCGCCGAGGTCCAGAGTGATGACAAGATCCCGATTTATGACACTGTTTGTTTGGATGGCTGACAATCTGTGAGTTGTCAAAGGGGTCAAACACACCTCATCTGAGGCTTTCTCCAGGGAGGGACGTTCCCACAGAACCCTGGGAGCGTGGACACCATTGGAGGTGTGAAGACGGATGAAATTAATATTATTGTGTGAATTAAACTGTAATGTTACAAATGTTGATATGTTTTATTGTACTGTAAGTGCTATGGATTTATTGTTGAAGGGAAACTGTGTGATTTTGTTAGCCGGACTGCGGATAGTTCTAGGAGGAGCGACACAGAATGGTGACCCTCCTCAGTTGATGGGGATTTCTTCACGCACACACACACACACACACACACACACACACACACACACACACACACACACACACACACACACACACACACACACACACACACACACACACACACACACACACACACACACACACACACACACACACACACACACACACACACACACACACACACACACACACACACACACACTCCTCATACAGCATACAGCATACACACATGAACATTAACACAAACAGACCCAGAATACTCACGAAGCATAACATCGCCTTCCTTACTTCGATGGGCAATCAGATCACATAGTCATTTCACATTCACAATGCTCAAATGACCCAGTGACTTTATCTATAAAAAAAGGAATGTGAACTGTGAAATATACACAGAGGAGGGTGCTGCTCAATGGTGGGTGACTCCATTCTGCCACGATGTAAACTACAACCCCATTTCTTGAGTCTAATGGAATAATCCCCAAAAAAGTGACCAGGCTAGTGACTGATGGGAAAAACCATTGGCTAATGTTTAGTCAACAAGGGTTGCCATTTTCTGATTTCAGTACATATGATGTGATGTAGCTTAACAAATAATCATGAACAGTGTTCATGATATCAACATGAATCAGTAAAATCACTTTTGATTGTCTATGCAATTGCTTGTGACGGGAGATCCCTATGTTTGGGTAAAAAATAAATGTTCACTGTTTTCATTTATTGAGGGTGGTGACACGAGTGAAAGAGGGAGGGACAGTAGTGAGACAACGTGGGAGGAGTGAGGGAAAGAGAGGAGGAAGAGAGAAGTAGAGACTGGCAAAAAGAGAGTTAGAATGGTAACAACAGCCAACAAGTGAAATAAAACACATTTTTTAAGACTTTTCCCCTTCAAATCTTCCTGTTCCTCCTCATCAACTCTCCTCCCAGATCTTGCTTTGCCTTGGACTACAGCTCCAATAGTGCACCTCTCTGTTACTTCCTGTGAAGCTCTCAGGTGATAGGTGGGTTCTAGACCTCCACCTGGCCCTGGGTGAGGTGAGTTCTGAGCTGCTGGGCTGCATTGGTGATCTTCCTCTGGTGTCCCAACAGGTCCACCCCCAGGTTCTGCACATCCCTGAGGGAAGGAGAGAAGGAGAGAGAGAGTATCCATTGCTTATAAAATCATGATTAGCATTTTATGAAAATAACTTTATTGATATTGAAATGGAAGCCCAGGACTCACTCCATGGTTACCCTGCTGACTCGGTCCAGTGTGTCCAGATGTGCCCTCTCAAACTGGTCCTTATACCTGTCCATCCTCAACGCTGTCAGCCACTCACTGACTGTCGCCACTGACGACAGGTCTGTGGGGGTGGGACTCAGCAGTGGCTGGGTGGAGCTTGAGTTGGAGAGGGAAAGATCGAGATTGAAAATGATTAGCCTAACATAGCAATGATTCAATACATTTACATGATAACATAATACATGCTCTCCTAAGATCACTGTTTGTGAATGTGATCCGTTACGTCTGCTGTGTAAAATATGGAAGAAAAGGCAGATGGGAGGTGTAGTCCCACCGGGGATGCTCTGCCTTGAGGGAGGCAGGGTGTCGTATGAGCCTGTCCAGGGAGGAGAGGAGGGAGTCGAAGCCTAGCCGGTCGCCCCTCTCAGCCTGCCAACACTGCAGCATCAGGGAGTGGAGCGCTGGAGGACAGTTATGGGGGGCTGGGAGACGGTACTGGTCTGCTACCACCTTCATTACCTGTAGTATAGGGAGGGAAGAGAGAGGAGGTAGGGGAGGGGAGAAAGAAGGCGGACAGGGGCAAGGAGAGGGAGACAGAGAGGCAAAGGGAGGAAGAGCAAGAAGAGAGAGAGCGAGAGGGGGAGAGAGAGAGAGAGGCAGAGAGAGAGGGAGAGAGAGAGAGAGAAAGAAGGAGGAAGGGTATTAGTAACCATCTGGATGTTAACAAGCTGCCCTATATAGAGAGGTCCCATCAGTACAGAGGGACTTACAGATGATTAACCATTCTGTTCAGCTGTCAGTGTGTTTAGTCTCTGTTTGGCTCTCGCTTAACCCTCCCACAACTCACTTCCTGATTGCTCATGTCCCAGTATGGCCGCTCGCCATATGACATCACTTCCCACATGAGCACTCCGAAGCTCCAGACATCACTAGCTGAGCTGAACTTGCGATGCTGGAAGGCCTCCGGGGCTGTCCACCTGACAGGAATCTTACTGCCCTGAGAGGAGAGAGAAGGGTGAGTGGTTGAGGACTGTGAATGTTGTGATCTTCTATTAACATAAGTAGTCTTTTAGAGTGGAAATACAAGACTAAACATCATTAAGCAAACACAGAAGCATATCAACAGGAAAACTCAATTTCCCAGCAGCATGTACCAGTGAGGCAGTGTAGGTGGGCATGTTGTGGTCCAGACCCCTCATGAGACGTGACAGGCCAAAGTCAGACACCTTACACACCAGGTTAGAGTTGACTAGCACGTTCCTGGCAGCCAGGTCCCGGTGGACAAAGTTCCTCTCAGAGAGGTACCTCATCCCAGCCCCAACACCCCTCACCATCCCTACCAGCTGGAGAACACTGAACTGGTCCTCATTCTCCTGGGGGGTGAGAGAAATGGAGAGATAGAGAGAGAGATAGATTATGGTCAGTTATTGTAAAATAATGTACTGTTTTCTCAGTCTCACCCTGAGGAGTTAGTTATTGTGTAGATGGGAGTTGTAGTTCTTAGTCTAACATTGTGTAGATGGGAGTTGTAGTTCTTGGTCTAACATGGTGTAGATGTTGTAGCGCTCACCCTGAGGAAGGCATCCAGTGGTCCATTCTCCATGAACTCAGTGATGATCCTCTCTGGTGGGTTGTGGGTGACCACCCCCTCCAGCTTCAGCACGTTGGGGTGGTCAAACTGACCCAGCACCCCCGCCTCGGTCATAAACACCGCCTTCTCTCTGTCTGTCACGCCCCAGCGCAGCGTCTTCACTGCCACCAGCACCTCCCTACGACCCAGGGGCCGGTAGCGCCCCCGAGACACCTCCCCAAACTGGGCTGGTGGGGGAAACGGTGGGAGAGAGAGAGAGATATTATGAGTTGAGTTTGGACCCAGCTTGACTCCTGGCCCAACTTATGAGCTATGAAAACACCTGACAAGCTTTTTACAGAACTATCCCTGTAAGCATGGATCAAACCAGGACCCCTACCTGCACCAATCACCTCTTCTATCTTGAGGTGAGAGGGGTCGATCTCACGGGCAAACTCCTTGACCGCCTCACTGGGGTCCTCATAGGTGGAAGGGTCCACGTAGTACTTCACCCCCCCTGACAGAGGGAACACACAGAGCAGGGATGGCTGTAGTGAACCAGTACAATTACAAAATAGGGCCTGTACAGTGTGTGTGTTGATGTATTTGGCCCTAGACTTTGACATGTCTGGGTCAAGCCATGCTGCGTGACATGCTGCATGATGGCAGAACACTGAGCCCAGAGGAATAATGTCACCCTCAATAAAAACATGCTGCGTTTGGACAAGCAGAACATGTATTTCTTCCTCTCCTCATCTTTCTCCCTCCTTATCCCTCTCCCTTTCATTGCCCATGTCTTTTTCTCTCTGTCTCTCTACAGATGTCACTCTCTCTTCTTCTCTGTCTTTCCCTCCCCTCTCCCCCTCTTTCTCCCACAAGCCCTTGGGGTTATGATGGTAATGGGCATTAGACACGGTCACTACTTCCATTCTCCTCTATAACACACTGCAGAGGCATCCTCTGCACCAACATGTCAACAACACCATAGAAGTAGCATATACCAAATATACAGACAGAGAATATTACAGACAGAATGATAATAGTAGCCATCATACACCCTGACTCACCTTTGTGGCTGATGTACCTCTGGAGTCTGTCACTGTAGGGGCTCTCCCTCCTCTTACTGAGTAAAGACAACAAACCAGTGTTTCAGAACATTGCACTGTGTGTGTGTGTGTGACATGAGTGTGACATGATCATGTATGTGTGGGTAGGAGTTAAGGACCCACTCACCTGCGGAACACAAAAACGACCACTATCGCCACAACGACCAGGAGGAAGGCTGCCCCGCCCATCACAGAACCGACCAATAGAGGGAGCCGATTCTGGATCTGCTTAGAACTCCCCTCTGAGAAAGAAAAAGTGAGAAGCAGAGAGCGATTTAGAGGGTGTTATTGACTGTGAGTGTGTGTGTGGTGCGTGCATTTGTGTGTTTGTGTGTGAGTTACCCAGGGCCAATGTAGTGAAGTAGATAGTATGACTGTAGGGGCCATAGCCCCTCTCGTTGC
Organism: Salvelinus alpinus; assembly: GCF_045679555.1. Taxonomy (NCBI): domain Eukaryota; kingdom Metazoa; phylum Chordata; class Actinopteri; order Salmoniformes; family Salmonidae; genus Salvelinus; species Salvelinus alpinus. Next base: position 33,143,810 of record NC_092089.1, on the reverse strand, counting down.
GGGCCCTGATCTGGAAGGCGTAGATGGAGCCAGGAGCCAGATAGTTGACAGTCACTGTGTTGGTCTCACTGAACACACTCACTGCACTGTCCTCATCTGAACCCTGGGAGAGAGGGGGAGGGAGGGAGAATGGTTCAGTCTCTGGGTGTATGTACTTGTGTCTACATATATGTGTGTGTAGCCTATACCTTGTCGTAGTATCTGAGCTGGTACTCCAGTATGTCTCCATTGGGTCTGTCAGGCTGTGGCCAGGACAGGGTGATGGAGTCTGGGGCTCGACTCAACTGGTGCAGGCTAGGGACCAGAGAGGGCACTGGGAGAGAGAGAGATGGTGAGAGAGATGTATGAGTTTTGTAAAGAAAGAGGGAGGAAGAAAGAGGAACAGGAGGGAGAACATAAGCTGGCCTTGCCAGATCATGTAATTTCTGTACTGACCAGATGGGGGCAGCATGACACAGACTAGTGAATGAGCCAGCTCTGTAGAGTGCTGTCTGGCCAAAGATTTGTATAACTGACCCAAGATAGACCAGAGCCTGTCGTTTCCAATGGGAGAAAATGAATCATAGTGGGAAGAACAAGCAAGGAGGTGGGCAGAGCTAAGCACAAGCTAGTGAGATCCTATTGGAGCGTTATAGCATTTTTGTGCTGCTACCATGTTGTGTTGCTACCATGTTGTTGTCATGTTGTGATGCTACCATGCTGTGTTGTCATGTGTTGCTGCCTTGCTATGTTGTTTTCTTAGGTCTCTCTTTATGTAGTGTTGTGTTGTCTCTCTTGTTGTGATGTGTTTTGTCCTATATTTTTATGTTATTTATTTATTTTAATCCCAGGCCACCGTCCCCACAGGATGACTTTTGCCTTTTGGTAGGCCGCCATTGTAAATAATAATTTGTTCTTAACTGACTTGCCTAGTTAAATAAATATAATTAATTAATTAATTTGCATATTTCCGTTAGGGAACGCCTACTATGAAGTGCTCGTCTGCAATAACTCAATTAGCCCTTGTACTCCTTCTAAACAACAACATTTTTAGAAATGTTGGCAAAGGGTAAAGTATAAAAAACGCAGTCCACTCTGTTTGTTACAGATTATAGTTTTGGAAACAGATAACTGTATGGAGATCAAATGTTTAATCAATGAGAAAATGATCAGAATGTCGGCCACTGGGCTTACTCTCATCACCATATTTGGTAGTGAGTTGAAACGCCAACCAGATGCTTCACATTTATACATCCATTGAAATATCTGTCTCATTGTTCTATCTGTGGTGTGGACTTGCCTGCCAGACTTAGCTGTGCCACCACGGCTGGGAACAGGTTCAGTATGACTCTGTCGTTACAATGGTCGTATCTATTAGAATTAATGTCATTTCACAACCCCAAATGCTTTCTCTAACTCACAGAAGGCAACACAAACAGAAGTTATAACAACCTAATAATACCATTATTATTAGCAGATCTCTGCCCGTATGGGGGCTTCAAAATGTTATTTGTTCAAATCTAATTGGCTATAAGAAATTCTTTATTTTCAAAAGGAGGAAAATAGCTAAATAAAAGTTACAAGTTTCTCTCTGTCTGTCTATAAACTGTCTGTCTATAAACTGTCTGTCTAAACTGTCTGTCTGTAAACTCTCTCCCTCCCTCTCCGTCCCTCTCTATATCTCCTCTCTATATCTCTCTTCTGAGCATAATGTGAGCTGACAGGATATCGAGTCCAGAGAGCAGGACCGGAAAAGATGGAGAGCAGAAAAGAGGGAGAGATAGACACCCATACTCAAAGAAACTGATGTAGACTGACAGACAGACATGAAGTACACACACACACACACACACACACACACACACACACACACACACACACACACACACACACACACACACACACACACACACACACACACACACACACACACACACACACACACACACACACACACACACACACACACACACACACACACACACACAAAAATGACAAACTGAAAGTTTATTCCTTTACTCTCTTGTCACTCTCCTTAAAGGGCAACTTCACAACTTTTCAATCGCATTTTCATTATCTCCAGTACAATACCAGTGTTAACATATGTGAAAACGGCGCATTTCTAAGTTTTGTTGAAAAAATATGACGCTAAAAAGTTCTACCCGATGACATCATCAAAAGTTACAACAAAAAAAGTGATTTTCAAACACTATGAGATTCACGGTGACGTGGGGAGCAAGACTAGAAACTTCTTGCAGGATTTGAAAATGACTTTTAATCCTACAGTGTGATGTTACAGAGAAGCCTTTTAACCACAGATCATAGAAACGCTGTTTTTACGTATGTAGACACTGGTTTGGTGCTGGAGATGAAAAGTGGCAGAAGGGCCCTTTAAGCCTGACTCATGCTCTCACCTGATTGGCTAGTAGTGAAATTGATGCTGGTGAATTGAGGTGGGAAAGGACTCAGAGCTGAGACATCATTGACCGCTTGCACCTGTCAATCAACAGCAGGAAGAAGTAAGACAAGGTTAGGTTAACTAAGTGGATGTACATTTAATCTAGTATCTATATGAGGTAGGTGACTCTAATGCACAAGTTTTATACCTGTATGAGGTAGGTGATGGGAAATGTAGTGTCTATAGTTTTAGTTCTACCTGTATGAGATAGTTAACTCTAGTACTCATGGAAGTTATAGTCCTACCTGTAAGAGGTATGTAAATATAGTGCTCATGGGAGTTGTAGTCATACCTGTATAAGGTAGGTGACTCTGGTGAGCAGGTTGTTGAGGGTGACCTTGGTCTGCTTGATGCCAGTCTGGGATGGGGTGAAGGTGACCGCCTCTCCACACCAGGAGCACGCCCCCGGGGCGGTGAAGGTGGCCGAGGGACAAATCCTACACACCACCCCATACCACACCTCGCTACGACCACCCATGTCCAGTGGAGGGCGCCAACGCAAAGACACCCCACCATCACCACTCTCATACTCCCAGGAGACAGAGGTCGGAGCAGAGGGAGAGCCTGGAGGAGAGAGAGAGGGGAGGTGGAGTGAGAGATGAAACATTTTGAACCTCTTTGGGTCAGTTCTAGTGCCAGCATCAACACATTAAAACAGCATTCATCAATTCCAGTTCACACATAATCATATCTCAGGGACAGATAGAATGAGTAATGTCAGAAAGAGACAGAGAGAGAAAGGGATGGGGACTGGGGAGTCAGAGAGAGACAGAGAGAGAGGGATGGGGACTGGGGAGACAGAGAGAGACAGAGAGAGAGGGATGGGGACTGGGGAGACAGAGAGAGACAGAGAGAGAGGGATGGGGACTGGGGAGACAGAGAGAGACAGAGAGAGAGGGATGGGGACTGGGGAGACAGAGAGAGACAGAGAGAGAGGGATGGGGACTGGGGAGACAGAGAGAGACAGAGAGAGAGGGATGGGGACTGGGGAGACAGAGAGAGACAGAGAGAGAGGGAAGGGGACTGGGGAGACAGAGAGAGACAGAGAGAGAGGGATGGGGACTGGGGAGACAGAGAGAGACAGAGAGAGAGGGATGGGGACTGGGGAGACAGAGAGAGACAGAGAGAGAGGGATGGGGACTGGGGAGTCAGAGAGAGACAGAGAGAGAGGGATGGGGACTGGGGAGACAGAGAGAGACAGAGAGAGAGGGATGGGGACTGGGGAGACAGAGAGAGACAGAGAGAGAGAGGGATGGGGACTGGGGAGACAGAGAGAGACAGAGAGAGAGAGGGATGGGGACTGGGGAGACAGAGAGAGACAGAGAGAGAGAGGGATGGGGACTGGGGAGTCAGAGAGAGACAGAGAGAGAGGGATGGGGACTGGGGAGACAGAGAGAGACAGAGAGAGAGAGGGATGGGGACTGGGGAGACAGAGAGAGACAGAGAGAGAGAGGGATGGGGACTGGGGAGACAGAGAGAGACAGAGAGAGAGAGGGATGGGGACTGGGGAGACAGAGAGAGACAGAGAGAGAGGGATGGGGACTGGGGAGTCAGAGAGAGACAGAGAGAGAGAGGGATGGGGACTGGGGAGACAGAGAGAGACAGAGAGAGAGAGAGAGGGATGGGGACTGGGGAGTCAGAGAGAGACAGAGAGAGAGAGGGATGGGGACTGGGGAGACAGAGAGAGACAGAGAGAAAGGGATGGGGACTGGGGAGACAGAGAGAGACAGACAGAGAGAGGGATGGGGACTGGGGAGACAGAGAGAGACAGAGAGAGAGGGATGGGGACTGGGGAGACAGAGAGAGACAGAGAGAGAGGGATGGGGACTGGGGAGACAGAGAGAGACAGAGAGAGAGGGATGGGGACTGGGGAGTCAGAGAGAGACAGAGAGAGACAGAGAGAGACAGAGAGAGAGGGATGGGGACTGGGGAGACAGAGAGAGACAGAGAGAGAGGGATGGGGACTGGGGAGACAGAGAGAGACAGAGAGAGAGAGAGGGATGGGGACTGGGGAGACAGAGAGAGACAGAGAGAGACAGAGAGAGACAGAGAGAGAGGGATGGGGACTGGGGAGACAGAGAGAGACAGAGAGAGAGAGGGATGGGGACTGGGGAGACAGAGAGAGACAGAGAGAGAGGGATGGGGACTGGGGAGACAGAGAGAGACAGAGAGAGAGAGGGATGGGGACTGGGGAGACAGAGAGAGACAGAGAGAGAGGGATGGGGACTGGGGTGACAGAGAGAGACAGAGAGAGAGGGATGGGGACTGGGGTGACAGAGAGAGACAGAGAGAGAGAGGGATGGGGACTGGGGAGACAGAGAGAGCCAGAGAGAGAGGGATGGGGACTGGGGTGACAGAGAGAGACAGAGAGAGAGAGGGATGGGGACTGGGGAGTCAGAGAGAGACAGAGAGAGAGAGGGATGGGGACTGGGGAGACAGAGAGAGACAGAGAGAGAGGGATGGGGACTGGGGAGACAGAGCGAGACAGAGAGAGAGGGATGGGGACTGGGGTGACAGAGAGAGACAGAGAGAGAGGGATGGGGACTGGGGAGACAGAGAGAGACAGAGAGAGAGGGATGGGGACTGGGGAGTCAGAGAGAGACAGAGAGAGAGAGGGATGGGGACTGGGGAGACAGAGAGAGACAGAGAGAGAGGGATGGGGACTGGGGAGACAGAGAGAGACAGAGAGAGAGAGGGATGGGGACTGGGGAGACAGAGAGAGACAGAGAGAGAGAGGGATGGGGACTGGGGAGACAGAGAGAGACAGAGAGAGAGGGATGGGGACTGGGGAGACAGAGAGAGACAGAGAGAGAGGGATGGGGACTGGGGAGACAGAGAGAGACAGAGAGAGAGGGATGGGGACTGGGGAGTCAGAGAGAGACAGAGAGAGAGAGGGATGGGGACTGGGGAGTCAGAGAGAGACAGAGAGAGAGGGATGGGGACTGGGGAGTCAGAGAGAGACACAGAGAGAGAGGGATGGGGACTGGGGAGTCAGAGAGAGACAGAGAGAGAGAGGGATGGGGACTGGGGAGACAGAGAGAGACAGAGAGAGAGAGGGATGGGGACTGGGGAGACAGAGAGAGACAGAGAGAGAGGGATGGGGACTGGGGAGTCAGAGAGAGACAGAGAGAGAGAGGGATGGGGACTGGGGAGTCAGAGAGAGACAGAGAGAGAGGGATGGGGACTGGGGAGACAGAGAGAGACAGAGAGAGAGAGGGATGGGGACTGGGGAGTCAGAGAGAGACAGAGAGAGAGGGATGGGGACTGGGGAGACAGAGAGAGACAGAGAGAGAGGGATGGGGACTGGGGAGTCAGAGAGAGACAGAGAGAGAGGGATGGGGACTGGGGAGTCAGAGAGAGACAGAGAGAGAGGGATGGGGACTGGGGAGACAGAGAGAGACAGAGAGAGAGAGGGATGGGGACTGGGGAGACAGAGAGAGACAGAGAGAGAGAGAGGGATGGGGACTGGGGAGACAGAGAGAGACAGAGAGAGAGAGGGATGGGGACTGGGGAGACAGAGAGAGACAGAGAGAGAGAGGGATGGGGACTGGGGAGACAGAGAGAGACAGAGAGAGAGAGGGATGGGGACTGGGGAGACAGAGAGAGACAGAGAGATTGAGAGGGATGGGGACTGGGGAGACAGAGAGAGACAGAGAGAGAGAGAGGGATGGGGACTGGGGAGACAGAGAGAGACAGAGAGAGAGGGATGGGGACTGGGGAGACAGAGAGAGACAGACAGAGAGAGAGGGATGGGGACTGGGGAGACAGAGAGAGACAGAGAGAGAGGGATGGGGACTGGGGAGACAGAGAGAGAGACAGAGAGAGAGGGATGGGGACTGGGGAGACAGAGAGAGACAGAGAGAGAGGGATGGGGACTGGGGAGACAGAGAGAGACAGAGAGAGAGAGGGATGGGGACTGGGGAGACAGAGAGAGACAGAGAGAGAGAGGGATGGGGACTGGGGAGACAGAGAGAGACAGAGAGAGAGAGGGATGGGGACTGGGGAGACAGAGAGAGACAGAGAGAGAGAGGGATGGGGACTGGGGAGACAGAGAGAGACAGAGAGAGAGAGGGTTGGGGACTGGGGAGACAGAGAGAGACAGAGAGAGAGAGGGATGGGGACTGGGGAGACAGAGAGAGACAGAGAGAGAGAGGGATGGGGACTGGGGAGACAGAGAGAGACAGAGAGAGAGAGGGATGGGGACTGGGGAGACAGAGAGAGAGAGAGAGAGAGAGGGATGGGGACTGGGGAGACAGAGAGAGACAGAGAGAGACAGAGAGAGACAGAGAGAGACAGAGAGAGACAGAGAGAGACAGAGAGAGAGAGGGATGGGGACTGGGGAGTCAGAGAGAGAGGGATGGGGACTGGGGAGACAGAGAGAGACAGAGAGAGAGAGAGGGATGGGGACTGGGGAGACAGAGAGAGACAGAGAGAGAGAGGGATGGGGACTGGGGAGTCAGAGAGAGACAGAGAGAGAGAGGGATGGGGACTGGGGAGACAGAGAGAGACAGAGAGAGACAGAGAGAGACAGAGAGAGAGGGATGGGGACTGGGGAGACAGAGAGAGACAGAGAGAGAGAGGGATGGGGACTGGGGAGACAGAGAGAGACAGAGAGAGAGAGGGATGGGGACTGGGGAGACAGAGAGAGACAGAGAGAGACAGAGAGAGACAGAGAGAGACAGAGAGAGACAGAGAGAGACAGAGAGAGACAGAGAGAGAGAGGGATGGGGACTGGGGAGTCAGAGAGAGAGGGATGGGGACTGGGGAGACAGAGAGAGACAGAGAGAGAGAGAGGGATGGGGACTGGGGAGACAGAGAGAGACAGAGAGAGAGAGGGATGGGGACTGGGGAGTCAGAGAGAGACAGAGAGAGAGAGGGATGGGGACTGGGGAGACAGAGAGAGACAGAGAGAGTCAGAGAGAGACAGAGAGAGAGAGGGATGGGGACTGGGGAGACAGAGAGAGACAGAGAGAGACAGAGAGAGACAGAGAGAGAGGGATGGGGACTGGGGAGTCAAATGGGGCTTAGAAAGTAAGGCACAATATATGTTAGTGAACAATAATCTAATCATTTAAATGTAATCTAGGAAGAGAGGAAGTGAGAGATGGATAAGAAGGAAGGAAGGAGAGAGAGTAAGGGAGGGAGAAAGAGGGAAGGAAGGAGAGAGAGTAAGGGAGGGAGAAAGAGGGAAGGAAGTAGAGAGAGTAAGGGAGGGAGAAATAGAGAAGGAAAGAAAAGGCTGAATTAAAGGGATGAGTGCCTTCAGAAAGTTCACCCCTTGACCTTTTCCACATGTTGTTGTGTTTCAGCATGAATTTAAAATAGATACAATTGAGTCACTGGGCTATACACAATAGCCTATAATGTCAAAGTTGAATTATGATTTTAGACATTTTTACAAATTAATACAAAATGAAAAGCTGAAATGTCTTGAGTCAATAAATATTCAACCCCTTTGTTATGGCAAGCCTAAGTAAGTTCAGGAGTAAGAAGTTTGCTTAACAAGTCACATAATAAGTTGCATGGACTCTGTGAGCAATAATAGTGTTTATCATGATTTCTAAAATGACTACCTCATCACTGTGACCCGTACATACAATTATCTGTAAGGTCCCTCAGTTGAGCAGTGAATTTCAAACACAGATTCAACCACAAAGACCAGGGAGGTTTTCCAATGCCACGCAAAGAAGTGAAGCTATTGGTAGATGGGTAAAAATAAAAAAGCAGACATTGAATATCCCTTTGAGCATTGTGAAGTTATTCATTACACTTCCAAAATACAGGCGTTCTTCCCTAACTCAGCTGCCAGAGAAGAAAGAAACCACTCAGGGATTTTTACCATGAGGCCAATGGTGACTTTACAACAGTTACAGAGTTTAATGGCTGTGACAGGAAAAAACTGAGGATGGATCAACAACATTGTAGTTACTCCACAATACTAATCTAAATGACAGAGTGAAAAGAAGGAAGCCTGTACAGAATACAAATATTCCAAAACACGCATCCTGTTTGCAACAAGGCACTAAAGTAATACTGCAAAAAAATAACTTTATGTCCTGAATAAAAAGTGTTATCTTTGGGGAAAACACAACACATCACTGATGTCACTTGTTAAATCCACTTCAATCAGTGTAAAGAAGGATTTTTAAGCCTTGAGACAATTAATGCATGGATTGTGTAAGTGTGCCATTCAGAGGGTGAATGGGCAAGACAAAAGATTTAAGTGCCTTTGAAGGGGGTATGGTAGTACGTGCCAGGCACACCGGTTTTAGTTTTTCAAGTTCGAGTTCAAGTTATCGAGTTTTTTCACACTTTAACAGTTTCCCGTGTGTATCAACAATGGTCCACCACCCAATAATATCCAGCCAACATGACAACTGTGGGAAGCATTGGAGTCAACATGGCCCAGCATCCCTGTGGAACGCTTTCAACACCTTGTAGAGTCCATGCCCCGACGAATTGAGTCTGTTCTGAGGGCAAAGGGGGGTTCAACTCAATATTAGGAAGGTGTTTCTAACACTGGAGTTGCTTACCAAGAACACAGTGAATGTTCCTGAGTGGCCTAGTTACAGTTTTGACTTAAATCGGCTTGAAAATCTATGGCAAGACTTGAAAATGTCTGTCTAGCAATGATTACACACGCACGCACGCACACACACACACACAAATAGCTCACTTGTGCAGGTGGAGGAGTTGACGTCGGCGGGTGCTCTGTAGAAGCCGCTGCGACACTCACACACACGCGATCCCTCCTGACTGGTTCTGCTGTTAGACGGACACACTGAACACGGAACCGAACCCAACACCGACTTAAAGTACCCCACTGGACATGCTGCGGAGAGAGAAAGTGAGAGAGAGAGAGAGATAGTGACCTCTTTGGGTCAGTACTAGTGCCAGGATCAACACATTAAAACATCAACTCCAGTTCACACATGATCATAGGGAAGAATGTACTTACAGTAAGGCAGTGTTTAAGTATAGGGCTGGGCCCTGAGTGTTTGAGATTGCCTAGGACAGTGTCTGATTCTGCCTAGGGGTGTGCACACTGCACAGTGAACGACATGTCTTCTCAAGCAGAGTCAGGCCCTGAGTGTCTCTACGGTTCTGATTCAGTCTGTGTGTAGAGAGAGTCTGTACGAGTCAGAGAGTAACAGAACACCTACAATAAGTATGTCTGTGAATGCTGTTCCAGACTTGAAGAGTGCATGTCTCTGTCTAATAAGTCTAACTTATAAGTCTAACTGCTGTTACAGATGTGGAGAGATGAGGAGAGATAGAGAGAGAGAGCGAGAGTAAGAGAGAGAGATAGAGAGAGAGTGTTATCAGTCATATGAGACCGTATCATTCTTGAAAATATTCTCCGAACACTTTTAGCATGGTCTGTTCATTATGTTAGGTGATAACTACTGGGGTTTATGAGACAGACACAGAGCGAGATAAAGAGAGAGAAAGAAAAAAAGTGTGTTTATCTGTCATTGTGTGTGTGTGTGTGTGTGTGTGTGTGTGTGTGTGTGTGTGTGTGTGTGTGTGTGTGTGTGTGTGTGTGTGTGTGTGTATCTGTCATTGTGTGTGTGTGTATCTGTCATTGTGGTGTGTGTGTGTGTGTGTGTATCTGTCATTGTGTGTGTGTGTGTATCTGTCATTGGGGGTGTGTGTGTGCGTGTATCTGTCATTGTGTGTGTGTGTGTGTATCTGTCATTGTGTGTGTGTGTGTGTGTGTGTATCTGTCATTGTGTGTGTGTGTGTGTGTGTATCTGTCATTGTGCGTGTGTGTGTGTGTGTGTATCTGTCATTGTGTGTGTGTGTGTGTGTCATTGTGTGTGTGTGTGTGTATCTGTCATCGTGCGTGTGTGTGTGTGTGTGTGTGTATCTGTCATTGTGTGTGTGTGTGTGTGTGTGTGTGTGTGTGTGTGTGTGTGTGTGTGTGTGTGTGTGTGTGTGTGTGTATCTGTCATTGTGTGTGTGTGTATCTGTCATTGTGTGTGTGTGTATCTGTCATTGTGTGTGTGTGTGTGTGTATCTGTCATTGTGTGTGTGTGTATCTGTCATTGTGTGTGTGTGTATCTGTCATTGTGCGTGTGTGTGTGTGTGTATCTGTCATTGTGTGTGTGTGACGGTCCTTGGACATGGTGGTCTGAGTGCTCTGCTGCGGTGAACAACTCTCACGTCCTCTGACCTTATTTAGATAACCTTTTCACCAGCATGTACCACCTCCAAAGGTTGACAAGAGGTGTGTGTGAGTGTGCGCGTGTGGGTATGTGCGCGCATCTGTGGGTGTGTTTGAGAGAATGCATGTGTACAGGGAGACAGTAAAAGACAGAGGGAATAGAGGAGACGTGGAGAGACAGGGGAGATGTTTAAACAGATAAAAGGCTTCCTGTGTTCTCACTTGTCTGGAAGAGCACAGATCTACTCTCAGACACAGGCGTGAAGTCGGAGAGGGGTGGAAAGATAGAGAGAGGGAGAATGAGAGAGAGTGAGATAGAGAGATGGAGAAAGAGGGAGAGAGGGGGAGAAAGAGAGAGAGAGATAGATGAGAAAGAGGGAGAAAGAGAGAGATGGAGAAAGAGGGACAAAGAGGGAGAGCGAGAGAACTTGATAGTTGAAAAGAGGAAAGAAGAAAGGGGAAGAGAGAGGGCAGAGGAGAGAGGAGGAGAGAGGAGCAGGGAGGAGCAGAGAGGAATAGAGAGTAGGAGAGAGGAGTAGAGAGTAGGAGAGAGGAGCAGAGAGGAGGAGAGAGGAGCAGAGAGGAGGAGAGAGGAGGAGAGAGGAGGAGAGAGGAGCAGAGAGGAGCAGAGAGGAGGAGAGAGGAGCAGAGAGGAGCAGAGAGGAATAGAGAGTAGGAGAGAGGAGCAGAGAGGAGGAGAGAGGAGCAGGGAGGAGCAGAGAGGAATAGAGAGGAGGAGAGAGGAATAGAGAGTAGGAGAGAGGAGCAGAGAGGAGGAGAGAGGAGCAGAGAGGAGGAGAGAGGAGGAGAGAGGAGGAGAGAGGAGCAGAGAGGAGCAGAGAGGAGGAGAGAGGAGCAGAGAGGAGGAGAGAGGAGGAGAGAGGAGGAGAGAGGAGCAGAGAGGAGCAGAGAGGAGGAGAGAGGAGGAGAGAGGAGCAGGGAGGAGCAGAGAGGAGGAGAGAGGAGCAGAGAGGAGGAGAGAGGAGCAGAGAGGAGGAGAGAGGAGGAGAGAGGAGGAGAGAGGAGGAGAGAGGAGGAGAGAGGAGCAGAGAGGAGGAGAGAGGAGGAGAGAGGAGGAGAGAGGAGCAGAGAGGAGGAGAGAGGAGCAGAGAGGAGGAGAGAGAGAGAGAGAGATAGATGAGAAAGAGGGAGAAAGAGAGAGATGGAGAAAGAGGGACAAAGAGGGAGAGCGAGAGAATAGAGAGTAGGAGAGAGGAGTAGAGAGTAGGAGAGAGGAGCAGAGAGGAGGAGAGAGGAGCAGAGAGGAGGAGAGAGGAGCAGAGAGGAGCAGAGAGGAGGAGAGAGGAGCAGAGAGGAGGAGAGAGGAGGAGAGAGGAGGAGAGAGGAGGAGAGAGGAGCAGAGAGGAGCAGAGAGGAGCAGAGAGGAGCAGAGAGGAGGAGAGAGAGAGAGAGAGATAGATGAGAAAGAGGGAGAAAGAGAGTGGTAATGGAGAGAGGAGGAGAGAGGAGCAGAGAGGAGGAGAGAGGAGGAGAGAGGAGCAGGGAGGAGCAGGGAGGAGCAGAGAGGAGGAGAGAGGAGCAGAGAGGAGGAGAGAGGAGGAGAGAGGAGGAGAGAGGAGCAGAGAGGAGGAGGGAGGAGGAGAGGAGGAAAGAGGAAAGCCTTCTCCTCCTCTCTCCTCCAGTCTCACTCCATCCCTCCCCACCTACTCTCTCTTTCTAACGCCTCTCCTCCTCTCTCCTCTCTCCACTCTGCTCCTCTCTCCTCCTCTTAGAAAGAGAGAAGGTGGGGAGGGATGGAGTGAGAGTGGAGGAGAGAGGAGGAGAGGCGTTAGAAAGAGAGAGAAGGTGGGGAGGGGTGGAGTGAGAGTGGAGGAGAGAGGAGGAGAGGCATTAGAAAGAGAGAGTAGGTGGGGAGAGGTGGAGTGAGACTGGAGGAGAGGGAATCAGAAAGAGAGAGAGGATGATTGGGTCCGTTAGAGAGATGGAGAGAGATGATAAGGAAGGTGGTGTAGGTATGTGGGAAAAGAGGGTGGAATGTGAGACACAGAAAGAGAGAAAGAGAGAGATAGAAGAAATACTGGTAGAGGAGTGGAGAGAAAAGTGAATTGTTCCATCCATCTTTCATGCCTCTGGCACACATTACCAGATGTGTTCTATACGGCTGTGACACGGAACACGACTTCACTACAAAACTTCCCCCGCTGTTTCTATTGCCAACAATAACCCGCACTTTCTATTTGCCCTCCCCTCCGCCCCTCTCAGCTAATCACACACTTCTATTACTGCTTCTATTACTGCTCCCTCTCCTGCCCTCTGCCCCTTCCTCTGTCTGCATCCCCCTCTCCCTCCCTCCATCCACCCTCCCTCTGTTTCCACACAATGGACGGTTAATACAGCTTATGTATATTATGAACTGGAGGCCCGCATGTCTTTACATTACCACTCACTATACTGAGGGATGAAGGAGGCCCACATGTCTTTACATTACCACTCACTATACTGAGGGAAGGAGGAGGCCCACATGTCTTTACATTACCACTCACTATACTGAGGGAAGGAGGAGGCCCACATGTCTTTACATTACCACTCACTATACTGAGGGAAGGAGGAGGTCCGCATGTCTTTACATTACCACTCACTATACTGAGGGAAGGAGGAGTCCCACATGTCTTTACATTACCACTCACTATACTGAGGGAAGGAGGAGGTCCGCATGTCTTTACATTACCACTCACTATACTGAGGGAAGGAGGAGGCCCGCATGTCTTTACATTACCACTCACTATACTGAGGGAAGGAGGAGGCCCGCATGTCTTTACATTACCACTCACTATACTGAGGGAAGGAGGAGGTCCGCATGTCTTTACATTACCACTCACTATACTGAGGGAAGGAGGAGGTCCGCATGTCTTTACATTACCACTCACTATACTGAGGGAAGGAGGAGGCCCGCATGTCTTTACATTACCACTCACTATACTGAGGGAAGGAGGCGGCCTGCATGTCTTTACATTACCACTCACTATACTGAGGGAAGAAGGAGGCCAGCATTTCTTTTCATTACCACTCACTATACTGAGGGATGAAGGAGGCCTGCATGTCTTTACATTACCACTCACTATACTGAGGGATGAAGGAGGTCCGCATGTCTTTACATTACCACTCACTATAATGAGGGAAGGAGGAGGTCCGCATGTCTTTACATTACCACTCACTATACTGAGGGATGGAGGAGGCCCGCATGTCTTTACATTACCACTCACTATACTGAGGGAAGGAGGAGGTCCGCATGTCTTTACATTACCACTCACTATACTGAGGGAAGGAGGCCCGCATGTCTTTACATTACCACTCACTATACTGAGGGAAGGAGGAGGCCCACATGTCTTTACATTACCACTCACTATACTGAGGGAAGGAGGAGGTCCGCATGTCTTTACATTACCACTCACTATACTGAGGGAAGGAGGAGGTCCGCATGTCTTTACGTTTACCACTCACTATACTGAGGGAAGGAGGAGGTCCGCATGTCTTTACATTACCACTCACTATACTGAGGGAAGGAGGAGGCCTGCATGTCTTTACATTACCACTCACTATACTGAGGGAAGGAGGAGGTCCGCATGTCTTTACATTACCACTCACTATACTGAGGGAAGGAGGAGGCCCACATGTCTTTACATTACCACTCACTATACTGAGGGAAGGAGGAGGCCCGCATGTCTTTACATTACCACTCACTATACTGAGGGAAGGAGGAGGCCCGCATGTCTTTACATTACCACTCACTATACTGAGGGAAGGAGGAGGCCCGCATGTCTTTACATTACCACTCACTATACTGAGGGAAGGAGGAGGCCCGCATGTCTTTTCATTACCACTCACTATACTGAGGGATGAAGGAGGCCGCATGTCTTTACATTACCACTCACTATACTGAGGGATGAAGGAGGTCCGCATGTCTTTACATTACCACTCACTATACTGAGGGAAGGAGGAGGTCCGCATGTCTTTACATTACCACTCACTATACTGAGGGAAGGAGGAGGTCCGCATGTCTTTACATTACCACTCACTATACTGAGGGAAGGAGGAGGTCCGCATGTCTTTACGTTTACCACTCACTATACTGAGGGAAGGAGGAGGTCCGCATGTCTTTACATTACCACTCACTATACTGAGGGAAGGAGGAGGCCCGCATGTCTTTACATTACCACTCACTATACTGAGGGAAGGAGGAGGTCCGCATGTCTTTACATTACCACTCACTATACTGAGGGAAGGAGGAGGTCCGCATGTCTTTACATTACCACTCACTATACTGAGGGAAGGAGGAGGCCCGCATGTCTTTACATTACCACTCACTATACTGAGGGAAGGAGGCGGCCTGCATGTCTTTACATTACCACTCACTATACTGAGGGAAGAAGGAGGCCCGCATGTCTTTTCATTACCACTCACTATACTGAGGGATGAAGGAGGCCTGCATGTCTTTACATTACCACTCACTATACTGAATGATGAAGGAGGTCCGCATGTCTTTACATTACCACTCACTATACTGAGGGAAGGAGGAGGTCCGCATGTCTTTACATTACCACTCACTATACTGAGGGATGGAGGAGGCCCGCATGTCTTTACATTACCACTCACTATACTGAGGGAAGGAGGAGGTCCGCATGTCTTTACATTACCACTCACTATACTGAGGGAAGGAGGCCCGCATGTCTTTACATTACCACTCACTATACTGAGGGAAGGAGGAGGCCCACATGTCTTTACATTACCACTCACTATACTGAGGGAAGGAGGAGGTCCGCATGTCTTTACATTACCACTCACTATACTGAGGGAAGGAGGAGGTCCGCATGTCTTTACATTACCACTCACTATACTGAGGGAAGGAGGAGGTCCGCATGTCTTTACATTACCACTCACTATACTGAGGGAAGGAGGAGGTCCGCATGTCTTTACATTACCACTCACTATACTGAGGGAAGGAGGAGGCCCGCATGTCTTTACATTACCACTCACTATACTGAGGGAAGGAGGAGGTCCGCATGTCTTTACATTACCACTCACTATACTGAGGGAAGGAGGAGGTCCGCATGTCTTTACGTTTACCACTCACTATACTGAGGGAAGGAGGAGGCCTGCATGTCTTTACATTACCACTCACTATACTGAGGGAAGGAGGAGGTCCGCATGTCTTTACATTACCACTCACTATACTGAGGGAAGGAGGAGGCCCGCATGTCTTTACATTACCACTCACTATACTGAGGGATGGAGGAGGCCTGCATGTCTTTACATTACCACTCACTATACTGAGGGAAGGAGGTCCGCATGTCTTTACATTACCACTCACTATACTGAGGGAAGGAGGAGGCCCGCATGTCTTTACATTACCACTCACTATACTGAGGGAAGGAGGAGGCGCGCATGTCTTTACATTACCAATCACTATACTGAGGGAAGGAGGAGGTCCGCATGTCTTTACATTACCACTCACTATACTGAGGGAAGGAGGAGGCCCGCATGTCTTTACATTACCACTCACTATACTGAGGGAAGGAGGAGGTCCGCATGTCTTTACATTACCACTCACTATACTGAGGGATGGAGGAGGTCCGCATGTCTTTACATTACCACTCACTATACTGAGGGAAGGAGGAGGTCCGCATGTCTTTACGTTTACCACTCACTATACTGAGGGAAGGAGGAGGTCCGCATGTCTTTACATTACCACTCACTATACTGAGGGAAGGAGGAGGCCCGCATGTCTTTACATTACCACTCACTATACTGAGGGAAGGAGGAGGTCCGCATGTCTTTACATTACCACTCACTATACTGAGGGAAGGAGGAGGTCCGCATGTCTTTACATTACCACTCACTATACTGAGGGAAGGAGGAGGCCCGCATGTCTTTACATTACCACTCACTATACTGAGGGAAGGAGGCGGCCTGCATGTCTTTACATTACCACTCACTATACTGAGGGAAGAAGGAGGCCCGCATGTCTTTTCATTACCACTCACTATACTGAGGGATGAAGGAGGCCTGCATGTCTTTACATTACCACTCACTATACTGAGGGATGAAGGAGGTCCGCATGTCTTTACATTACCACTCACTATACTGAGGGAAGGAGGAGGTCCGCATGTCTTTACATTACCACTCACTATACTGAGGGATGGAGGAGGCCCGCATGTCTTTACATTACCACTCACTATACTGAGGGAAGGAGGAGGTCCGCATGTCTTTACATTACCACTCACTATACTGAGGGAAGGAGGAGGCCTGCATGTCTTTACATTACCACTCACTATACTGAGGGAAGGAGGAGGTCCGCATGTCTTTACATTACCACTCACTATACTGAGGGAAGGAGGAGGCCCGCATGTCTTTACATTACCACTCACTATACTGAGGGATGGAGGAGGCCTGCATGTCTTTACATTACCACTCACTATACTGAGGGAAGGAGGTCCGCATGCCTTTACATTACCACTCACTATACTGAGGGAAGGAGGAGGCCCGCATGTCTTTACATTACCACTCACTATACTGAGGGAAGGAGGAGGCGCGCATGTCTTTACATTACCAATCACTATACTGAGGGAAGGAGGAGGTCCGCATGTCTTTACATTACCACTCACTATACTGAGGGAAGGAGGAGGCCCGCATGTCTTTACATTACCACTCACTATACTGAGGGAAGGAGGAGGTCCGCATGTCTTTACATTACCACTCACTATACTGAGGGAAGGAGGAGGTCCGCATGTCTTTACATTACCACTCACTATACTGAGGGAAGGAGGAGGCCCACATGTCTTTACATTACCACTCACTATACTGAGGGAAGGAGGAGGCCCGCATGTCTTTACATTACCACTCACTATACTGAGGGAAGGAGGAGGCCCGCATGTCTTTACATTACCACTCACTATACTGAGGGAAGGAGGAGGTCCGCATGTCTTTACATTACCACTCACTATACTGAGGGAAGGAGGAGGCCCGCATGTCTTTTCATTACCACTCACTATACTGAGGGATGAAGGAGGCCGCATGTCTTTACATTACCACTCACTATACTGAGGGATGAAGGAGGTCCGCATGTCTTTACATTACCACTCACTATACTGAGGGAAGGAGGAGGTCCGCATGTCTTTACATTACCACTCACTATACTGAGGGATGGAGGAGGCCCGCATGTCTTTACATTACCACTCACTACACTGAGGGAAGGAGGAGGTCCGCATGTCTTTACATTACCACTCACTATACTGAGGGAAGGAGGAGGTCCGCATGTCTTTACATTACCACTCACTATACTGAGGGAAGGAGGAGGTCCGCATGTCTTTACGTTTACCACTCACTATACTGAGGGAAGGAGGAGGTCCGCATGTCTTTACATTACCACTCACTATACTGAGGGAAGGAGGAGGCCCGCATGTCTTTACATTACCACTCACTATACTGAGGGAAGGAGGAGGTCCGCATGTCTTTACATTACCACTCACTATACTGAGGGAAGGAGGAGGTCCGCATGTCTTTACATTACCACTCACTATACTGAGGGAAGGAGGAGGCCCGCATGTCTTTACATTACCACTCACTATACTGAGGGAAGGAGGCGGCCTGCATGTCTTTACATTACCACTCACTATACTGAGGGAAGAAGGAGGCCCGCATGTCTTTTCATTACCACTCACTATACTGAGGGATGAAGGAGGCCTGCATGTCTTTACATTACCACTCACTATACTGAGGGATGAAGGAGGTCCGCATGTCTTTACATTACCACTCACTATACTGAGGGAAGGAGGAGGTCCGCATGTCTTTACATTACCACTCACTATACTGAGGGATGGAGGAGGCCCGCATGTCTTTACATTACCACTCACTATACTGAGGGAAGGAGGAGGTCCGCATGTCTTTACATTACCACTCACTATACTGAGGGAAGGAGGCCCGCATGTCTTTACATTACCACTCACTATACTGAGGGAAGGAGGAGGCCCACATGTCTTTACATTACCACTCACTATACTGAGGGAAGGAGGAGGTCCGCATGTCTTTACATTACCACTCACTATACTGAGGGAAGGAGGAGGTCCGCATGTCTTTACATTACCACTCACTATACTGAGGGAAGGAGGAGGTCCGCATGTATTTACATTACCACTCACTATACTGAGGGAAGGAGGAGGTCCGCATGTCTTTACATTACCACTCACTATACTGAGGGAAGGAGGAGGTCCGCATGTCTTTACATTACCACTCACTATACTGAGGGAAGGAGGAGGTCCGCATGTCTTTACATTACCACTCACTATACTGAGGGAAGGAGGAGGTCCGCATGTCTTTACATTACCACTCACTATACTGAGGGAAGGAGGAGGTCCGCATGTCTTTACATTACCACTCACTATACTGAGGGAAGGAGGAGGCCCGCATGTCTTTACATTACCACTCACTATACTGAGGGATGGAGGAGGCCTGCATGTCTTTACATTACCACTCACTATACTGAGGGAAGGAGGTCCGCATGTCTTTACATTACCACTCACTATACTGAGGGAAGGAGGAGGCCCGCATGTCTTTACATTATCACTCACTATACTGAGGGAAGGAGGAGGCGCGCATGTCTTTACATTACCAATCACTATACTGAGGGAAGGAGGAGGTCCGCATGTCTTTACATTACCACTCACTATACTGAGGGAAGGAGGAGGCCCGCATGTCTTTACATTACCACTCACTATACTGAGGGAAGGAGGAGGTCCGCATGTCTTTACATTACCACTCACTATACTGAGGGAAGGAGGAGGTCCGCATGTCTTTACGTTTACCACTCACTATACTGAGGGAAGGAGGAGGTCCGCATGTCTTTACATTACCACTCACTATACTGAGGGAAGGAGGAGGCCCGCATGTCTTTACATTACCACTCACTATACTGAGGGAAGGAGGAGGTCCGCATGTCTTTACATTACCACTCACTATACTGAGGGAAGGAGGAGGTCCGCATGTCTTTACATTACCACTCACTATACTGAGGGAAGGAGGAGGCCCGCATGTCTTTACATTACCACTCACTATACTGAGGGAAGGAGGCGGCCTGCATGTCTTTACATTACCACTCACTATACTGAGGGAAGAAGGAGGCCCGCATGTCTTTTCATTACCACTCACTATACTGAGGGATGAAGGAGGCCTGCATGTCTTTACATTACCACTCACTATACTGAGGGATGAAGGAGGTCCGCATGTCTTTACATTACCACTCACTATACTGAGGGAAGGAGGAGGTCCGCATGTCTTTACATTACCACTCACTATACTGAGGGATGGAGGAGGCCCGCATGTCTTTACATTACCACTCACTATACTGAGGGAAGGAGGAGGCCCGCATGTCTTTACATTACCACTCACTATACTGAGGGAAGGAGGAGGCCTGCATATCTTTACATTACCACTCACTATACTGAGGGAAGGAGGAGGTCCGCATGTCTTTACATTACCACTCACTATACTGAGGGAAGGAGGAGGCCCGCATGTCTTTACATTACCACTCACTATACTGAGGGATGGAGGAGGCCTGCATGTCTTTACATTACCACTCACTATACTGAGGGAAGGAGGAGGCCCGCATGTCTTTACATTACCACTCACTATACTGAGGGAAGGAGGAGGCGCGCATGTCTTTACATTACCAATCACTATACTGAGGGAAGGAGGAGGCCCGCATGTCTTTACATTACCACTCACTATACTGAGGGAAGGAGGAGGCCCGCATGTCTTTACATTACCACTCACTATACTGAGGGAAGGAGGAGGCCCGCATGTCTTTACATTACCACTCACTATACTGAGGGAAGGAGGAGGCCCGCATGTCTTTACATTACCACTCACTATACTGAGGGAAGGAGGAGGCCCACATGTCTTTACATTACCACTCACTATACTGAGGGAAGGAGGAGGCCCGCATGTCTTTACATTACCACTCACTATACTGAGGGAAGGAGGAGGCCCGCATGTCTTTACATTACCACTCACTATACTGAGGGAAGGAGGAGGTCCGCATGTCTTTACATTACCACTCACTATACTGAGGGAAGGAGGAGGCCCGCATGTCTTTTCATTACCACTCACTATACTGAGGGATGAAGGAGGCCGCATGTCTTTACATTACCACTCACTATACTGAGGGATGAAGGAGGTCCGCATGTCTTTACATTACCACTCACTATACTGAGGGAAGGAGGAGGTCCGCATGTCTTTACATTACCACTCACTATACTGAGGGATGGAGGAGGCCCGCATGTCTTTACATTACCACTCACTACACTGAGGGAAGGAGGAGGTCCGCATGTCTTTACATTACCACTCACTATACTGAGGGAAGGAGGAGGTCCGCATGTCTTTACATTACCACTCACTATACTGAGGGAAGGAGGAGGTCCGCATGTCTTTACGTTTACCACTCACTATACTGAGGGAAGGAGGAGGTCCGCATGTCTTTACATTACCACTCACTATACTGAGGGAAGGAGGAGGCCCGCATGTCTTTACATTACCACTCACTATACTGAGGGAAGGAGGAGGTCCGCATGTCTTTACATTACCACTCACTATACTGAGGGAAGGAGGAGGTCCGCATGTCTTTACATTACCACTCACTATACTGAGGGAAGGAGGAGGCCCGCATGTCTTTACATTACCACTCACTATACTGAGGGAAGGAGGCGGCCTGCATGTCTTTACATTACCACTCACTATACTGAGGGAAGAAGGAGGCCCGCATGTCTTTACATTACCACTCACTATACTGAGGGATGAAGGAGGCCTGCATGTCTTTACATTACCACTCACTATACTGAGGGATGAAGGAGGTCCGCATGTCTTTACATTACCACTCACTATACTGAGGGAAGGAGGAGGTCCGCATGTCTTTACATTACCACTCACTATACTGAGGGATGGAGGAGGCCCGCATGTCTTGACATTACCACTCACTATACTGAGGGAAGGAGGAGGTCCGCATGTCTTGACATTACCACTCACTATACTGAGGGAAGGAGGCCCGCATGTCTTTACATTACCACTCACTATACTGAGGGAAGGAGGAGGCCCACATGTCTTTACATTACCACTCACTATACTGAGGGAAGGAGGAGGTCCGCATGTCTTTACATTACCACTCACTATACTGAGGGAAGGAGGAGGTCCGCATGTCTTTACATTACCACTCACTATACTGAGGGAAGGAGGAGGTCCGCATGTCTTTACATTACCACTCACTATACTGAGGGAAGGAGGAGGTCCGCATGTCTTTACATTACCACTCACTATACTGAGGGAAGGAGGAGGTCCGCATGTCTTTACATTACCACTCACTATACTGAGGGAAGGAGGAGGCCCGCATGTCTTTACATTACCACTCACTATACTGAGGGATGGAGGAGGCCTGCATGTCTTTACATTACCACTCACTATACTGAGGGAAGGAGGTCCGCATGTCTTTACATTACCACTCACTATACTGAGGGAAGGAGGAGGCCCGCATGTCTTTACATTACCACTCACTATACTGAGGGAAGGAGGAGGCGCGCATGTCTTTACATTACCAATCACTATACTGAGGGAAGGAGGAGGTCCGCATGTCTTTACATTACCACTCACTATACTGAGGGAAGGAGGAGGCCCGCATGTCTTTACATTACCACTCACTATACTGAGGGAAGGAGGAGGTCCGCATGTCTTTACATTACCACTCACTATACTGAGGGAAGGAGGAGGTCCGCATGTCTTTACATTACCACTCACTATACTGAGGGAAGGAGGAGGCCCACATGTCTTTACATTACCACTCACTATACTGAGGGAAGGAGGAGGCCCGCATGTCTTTACATTACCACTCACTATACTGAGGGAAGGAGGAGGCCCGCATGTCTTTACATTACCACTCACTATACTGAGGGAAGGAGGAGGTCCGCATGTCTTTACATTACCACTCACTATACTGAGGGATGAAGGAGGTCCGCATGTCTTTACATTACCACTCACTATACTGAGGGAAGGAGGAGGTCCGCATGTCTTTACATTACCACTCACTATACTGAGGGAGGGAGGAGGCCCGCATGTCTTTACATTACCACTCACTACACTGAGGGAAGGAGGAGGTCCGCATGTCTTTACATTACCACTCACTATACTGAGGGAAGGAGGAGGTCCGCATATCTTTACATTACCACTCACTATACTGAGGGAAGGAGGAGGTCCGCATGTCTTTACGTTTACCACTCACTATACTGAGGGAAGGAGGAGGTCCGCATGTCTTTACATTACCACTCACTATACTGAGGGAAGGAGGAGGCCCGCATGTCTTTACATTACCACTCACTATACTGAGGGAAGGAGGAGGTCCGCATGTCTTTACATTACCACTCACTATACTGAGGGAAGGAGGAGGTCCGCATGTCTTTACATTACCACTCACTATACTGAGGGAAGGAGGAGGCCCGCATGTCTTTACATTACCACTCACTATACTGAGGGAAGGAGGCGGCCTGCATGTCTTTACATTACCACTCACTATACTGAGGGAAGAAGGAGGCCCGCATGTCTTTTCATTACCACTCACTATACTGAGGGATGAAGGAGGCCTGCATGTCTTTACATTACCACTCACTATACTGAGGGATGAAGGAGGTCCGCATGTCTTTACATTACCACTCACTATACTGAGGGAAGGAGGAGGTCCGCATGTCTTTACATTACCACTCACTATACTGAGGGAAGGAGGCCCGCATGTCTTTACATTACCACTCACTATACTGAGGGAAGGAGGAGGCCCACATGTCTTTACATTACCACTCACTATACTGAGGGAAGGAGGAGGTCCGCATGTCTTTACATTACCACTCACTATACTGAGGGAAGGAGGAGGTCCGCATGTCTTTACATTACCACTCACTATACTGAGGGAAGGAGGAGGTCCGCATGTCTTTACATTACCACTCACTATACTGAGGGAAGGAAGAGGTCCGCATGTCTTTACATTACCACTCACTATACTGAGGGAAGGAGGAGGCCCGCATGTCTTTACATTACCACTCACTATACTGAGGGAAGGAGGAGGTCCGCATGTCTTTACATTACCACTCACTATACTGAGGGAAGGAGGAGGTCCGCATGTCTTTACGTTTACCACTCACTATACTGAGGGAAGGAGGAGGCCTGCATGTCTTTACATTACCACTCACTATACTGAGGGAAGGAGGAGGTCCGCATGTCTTTACATTACCACTCACTATACTGAGGGAAGGAGGAGGCCCGCATGTCTTTACATTACCACTCACTATACTGAGGGATGGAGGAGGCCTGCATGTCTTTACATTACCACTCACTATACTGAGGGAAGGAGGTCCGCATGTCTTTACATTACCACTCACTATACTGAGGGAAGGAGGAGGCCCGCATGTCTTTACATTACCACTCACTATACTGAGGGAAGGAGGAGGCGCGCATGTCTTTACATTACCAATCACTATACTGAGGGAAGGAGGAGGTCTGCATGTCTTTACATTACCACTCACTATACTGAGGGAAGGAGGAGGCCCGCATGTCTTTACATTACCACTCACTATACTGAGGGAAGGAGGAGGTCCGCATGTCTTTACATTACCACTCACTATACTGAGGGAAGGAGGAGGTCCGCATGTCTTTACATTACCACTCACTATACTGAGGGAAGGAGGAGGTCCGCATTTCTTTACGTTTACCACTCACTATACTGAGGGAAGGAGGAGGTCCGCATGTCTTTACATTACCACTCACTATACTGAGGGAAGGAGGAGGCCCGCATGTCTTTACATTACCACTCACTATACTGAGGGAAGGAGGAGGTCCGCATGTCTTTACATTACCACTCACTATACTGAGGGAAGGAGGAGGTCCGCATGTCTTTACATTACCACTCACTATACTGAGGGAAGGAGGAGGTCCGCATGTCTTTACATTACCACTCACTATACTG